>NC_048439.1:5728110-6028110 GCF_004353265.1 Vitis riparia | reverse complement strand
TAGCACTACTTTTGTTAGTAACACTTCTATTAAAAATATTTTTAAAGAGAATCCCTTAGTGTATGCTTGGATATATTTTCTATTTTTATTTTTAAAATAGAAAACTTTATAAAAAATATAGGAATGTTTATAAAAAAGTAAGTATATACCTTTTATATTTGAAAACACTTTTTAAAATTTTTAAATTTTAAGAAAGTAAAAAATGTTCACTTTCTCAAAGTTTTGGAAAAAGTTTTAAAGAACACAAGATAAACTTTTGCTTTATGTGATATAGTTCTTCCATTTTATATAGAAATTTCATTTTTTTTTTAAAAATAATAGAATAAGAAGTATATCTAAATTCTACCTTAGCATTCAAATACAAATTAAAAAAAATGTTTTGCTAGTATTTTTTAATAATGTATTATAAAAAGAAAATATAGAAGAAATATTTATCAAGTGATTGTTTAGAAACTACTTCAAGTTATTTTTTGAGATTTTTAAAAGTGATTTTAAATAATGGTTATATTAGGACTAATTTTAAATACAATCACTTATCATTTAAATATAAACAAAATAGTTATTTGATGTTATATTATAATAATAAAATAATTATTTGGATAAAACCATCTACTTATGAATTATCTAGAAACACTTAAAATGATTATTAACTTTTAAAAGTGATTTTAAAAAATTTGTTATATATATATATATATATATATATATATATATATATATATATATATATATATATTTGTAAGGAAATGTTTTTATACAAGGAGAGACTTCTAATCCTCTTACAATTATTCTTGAATAAACTCTAATTTATAGTTTATTCCCATTACAAGCATTAAAAGTTGTATTTGATAAAATAAAATAAAATAAAATATTAAAAAAAAAAGGAAAAAAAAAAAAAGGAGAGAACCAAATGGGACCCCTTAGTTATGGTGCTCAATTATGGTCTAAGTTCTCCCTTAAAATTTTTGTACAAAGAGGGATTTGTTTACTTTCTCAAGATAAAATGTGAATTTTAATAATTACCATTGGCCCACACACGTAATTTGTTCATTTACCTACACTCGGATAGGTACCTATGTCTTGTCTCTTTCTTCAACCCATTTTCAGACTCCTACACTACTTTTTATATAATTTTTAATAGAATGATTGAAGTAAAAATAATTACACAATAAATGAGACCTGAAAATTAAATACATCTCTAATAAAAATTAACATTACGTTTTGATTCATGCCTAATTGGTGTCTCAGCTGATGTGTGTCCAGCTGGTGCTCCTTGATGGCAGGTGTGATCAACAAAATTTTTAACCTATAACACCATGAACTAGGGTAGCAAATACAAAGCTACTATAGCATAGTGGCTCTAGGATCGTTCCACTGGGAAGGGTACTCAAGATTGAAAATGATACCAATTCAAAGTGAATTGGTGCTGTTTCATTTCAAGATTAGCTTAAGAAATAAAACACAAACTTTGGTTTGAAAAAGGGTTGGACTTAGATTAACAACACAACAAGTGATGAAAATAACTTAAGAAGAAAAGCATTCCTTGGAGATTCAGGTATACAGGGGAGGTTCCTCATGCAAAAGCATAGCTCCGGTCACTTGGTTCAATTCCTCACATTAGAGACTTAACATTAAGTCAATTCTCTAACAGGTGCTGCATAAATGCATCCCTCAATTGGATTTCAGCTTTAATTCTCTCACTGATGCAACTTGCAATGGTTTGAGCCTCTCACTAGCCTTTACCATTCAAGGTGATCTTTAACCTTGGATTACCCGTCAAAAGCTCGCAAGAGGTAACTAATGGATGTCTCCTAAGAGTCCAAAAGCTTACCAAGTGTTGGCTATTCTAGAAAATCCTACCTTCAAGTCACCTCCCAAAGGCTCGCAAGGGGTAAACTAGTGCATCTCCATGGGTGAAGATCACTTGCCTTACCAAGTGTTGGCCCAAGTGACTCCAAGGTGTTTTAAGTTAACTAAAAACATTAGAAACCATTCACGGGACACACTTACTCTTCATTCATAGCTGAAACCACAAAGCTTCTGATTGATGCACTTGGAACCTTTCCCGGCAACCTTGACTCCAAGGAACTAAAAGATTTAGCTACTCATTCTCTGGGGAAAATTCCTCAGAGAGTGCATAACTTAGTAAAAATATTAAAATACAAAGTGAGAAGGTAAGGCAGTCAAGAGCTAAAGCTCTGTGTATTTCTTTCTTTTGAAACTTACAAAAGGTTCAACAATCAGAATACCCCCCTCAGAACAGGCTCCTCGGGCTCTCTTTTATACCAAAAATCCCAATTACAGCTATCCCATGGTATTTTGCTAAATTCCTAACTTAAAAGCTAAGGAAAACTATCATTGGTGACTTACAAGGAGAATTTAGGCATTTAGGCAACAAAAATCTAATGAAAAATATCTCCAAGAGTCGGTTACAAATATCAGGAAGCACTAAGGACCACTTCGCAGGTGAAAGATGAGGTCTGCGAAATTTCGCAGGTGCACAAGAGGAGCTGCGAAATTCCTTCATAGCAGCCAGCTGCTTCAACACCTTTGTAAAGTGAACTTCCAACTTGAGGTGTTTGTCTTCCATCGCGGCGCAAAGCTTCAGGGGAACTCCATAGCACTGTGCAAAAAGGCTGCGAAACCATTCCGCAACAAGAATGGTGATTTCGCAGCACTTTTCTGAAGCCTTCCTTCCTTCAGCTTGGAGCAGTTATCTTCCAACGGCTGTAGCTTCCTCATTTCAGATCCAAATTGCACACGGTTTAAGGCATTGGATTGTTGACTTCCCAAGCTTTCAAATGACATATTGTATGCAGGAAATGGACTTCGGGAAGGGCTCCAAAATTAGCCGCAGTGACTGTCATTAAGAATGCTCCACGGCTGAATCCTCTTTGCTTCCCCTTTTGCATTTCCACTTTGCTTATGGCATAAGAGCTTCAAGGTTGTAATTCTTCATGCCTCTGAGCTTCCCAAAGCTTTCTAAGGATTCCATATCACTCTCCTCAATCTCCTAATGCTTTGGTGATCAAAATACTAACAAAAACACCAAAACTTACACAATTTGATTAGAATTGATTGAAAGGGGCCTTAACAAGCTAATTGGGTTAAAAGGCACTAACTACTACTCAAAAGTGTTTAAAAGGATTAATTAAAAGGCTATCAAATAGCACTTTTTGAGTAGTAATCACGTTTTCTTTAAGTCATTGCTTATATTTCCTTCCTCGTTTTGAAACGATAAACTTGAGAAAAAAATTAAGATGTTAAAATAGAGAGTAATGACATTAATGGAGAAGTACAAGCATCTAGAAAGTTGATATGTGGACAAAGGAAAAAAAATTAATAAATAAATTGAAAAGTTATCAAAGGAATTCAAAAGCAAATTGAAAAATTTACTATCTTATTGTGGACCCCGCATTTCGGCTCATGCGTTTCCCACTTGATGGCGAGCTCGATTTTTATTTCGAAAAAAATGATTTTTATCGATTAGGAAAAATGACTTGGAGTCGCCACTTATTTTTGTTTTATTTTTTAAAGGGTAAACAAAATAAGAAAGAAAAACTCTAGGTGTGACTCCTTATTTCGGAAAAAGTGGTCTATGAAAAACCGGATCGGGTTCGGGGGTCAGGTTACTTATTGGGAAGGTACGGTAAAAACCGTAGCACCCCTCTAAGTCCCTAGAAACGGGTCTCTACTAATAGAATGAAGCTAACGTGGCAATCAATGAGAAAGTCAATGGATACTCACCTTAATCATGCATGACGTGGGAAGCAGAGCATGTATAAAGAATGAACAAAATATGAGTGGATGCGTACCTGGTCCTCCAGTCACGAATGCGCTATCATGAAACAGGACTAGTGAATGACGAATAGATAAAATTATGCGCATGTCAAGGAACAGAACAAATCAAACAAGCATGGTAAATAAATCAATTAATCAATCAGTCAGTCATAAAATCACATATGTGGGGCCCCCACCAAAAGCCCGATTGATCTTGCCTGAATTAGTCTCACGAATCCCATTATTTCGGAATTATGAAGATTCATCATTCTTGCTTTGTGTAAAAATCAAAAGAAATAGAACATTATTTAAAAATCGGAGTGGAATTAAAGCTATTCGAGAGAAAACTGGATTTTTGAGATTTATTTAGAAATTAGAGTCTCGAAAATTATTTGAAGATTGGAGTCTTGAAAAATTAAATTTAAGAATTGGAATTTTGGATATTAAATTTGAAAGAAATTAGAATTTTGGAAATCGGAAATTAAGTTCAGAAATTGGAATTTTGAAGAATTGTTTAAAATGGAATTTCAAAATAAATAACTAAAATAATAATAATTAAATAGATTAATGTGAATTTTGGAATGAGAAATTAAATCGGGAGTCGGAAATTTTAATGAATTGTTTAAAATGAAATTTTAGAATAAATAAATAAAATAATAATAGTTAAATAGATTAATGCGAATGTTGAATTTTGGAATTAGAAATTAAATCGGGAGTTGGAAATTTTAATGAATGGTTTAAAATGAAATTTTAGAATAAATAAATAAAATAATAATAATTAAATAGATTAATGCGAAAGTTGGAATTTTGGAATTAGAAATTAAAATCGGAAGTGGAAATTTTAATGAATTGTTTAAAATGGAATTTTAGAATAAATAAATAAAATAATAATAATTAAATAAATTAATGTGAATATTGGAATTTTCAGAAATAGAAATTTAATTCGGAAATCGAAAGTTTTAAATGAACTGTTTAAAATGGAATCTTAGAATAAATAAATAAAATAATAAATTAATGTGAATATTGGAACTTTTGGAATTAGAAATCAAAATCGGAAAGTCGGAAATTTTAATAAATTGTTTAAAATGGAATTTTAGAATAAATAAATAAAATAATAATAATTAAATAGATTAATATGAATATTGGAATTTTCGGAATTAGAAATTAAAATTGGAAGTCCAAAACTTTAATGAATTGTTTAAAATGGAACGAAAATAATGGTTAAATAAATAAACGTAAATTTTGGAATTTTTGAAATCGGAAGTTTTAAAGAATTGATTAAGAATGGAGTTTTGAGATAAATGAATGAAATATTAGGGATTAAATACATTAAAGTGAGTATGGGAATTTTCGGGTTTTAATTCAGAAATCGAAAGTTTTAAAGAATAGATTAAAAATGGAATTTAAAAATAAATGAATGAAATATTAGTGATTAAATAAATTAAAGTGAGTATGGAAATTTTCGAAATTTAATTCGGTAATCGGGAATTTTAAAGAATAGATTAAAAATGGAATTTAAAAATAAATGAATGACATATTAGTGATTAAATAAATTAAAGTGAGTATGGAAATTTTCGAAATTTAATTCGGTAATCAGGAATTTTAAAGAATAGATTAAAAATGGAATTTAAAAATAAATGAATGACATATTAGTGATTAAATAAATTAAAGTGAGTATGGAAATTTTTGAAATTTAATTCGGTAATTGGGAATTTTTGGAGTTTTAGAATAAATAAATAAAATAACAATGATTTAAATAAATTAATATAAAATTAGAATTTCGGAAATTTAAAGAAAAACGGAATTTTGAAGGGTTTTAAATTTGTCACGTGAGATAAAGGGCCATGCACAGATGCATAAACAGGCCTAAGGGCATTGAGATTATGCTATTGGGCTGGGCCCAAAAATGGAAAGGGAGGCTCTTAAAGGTTACTCATGGGCTTGAGCTGCACCATCCAACTTAGGCCCAACTAACACCATCTTCAAGAATACACGGCCCTTCTCCCCGCTTGCACTTTTTACCCCGCCGGTGTGTCCCTTGTCGTGCCTCTCCACGACCTAGATGAATGCAACTGCCACCACCGGCGCTGCCGCGAGCTTCTCCCCCAAGCCCATGACGCCCCTCACCATAACGGATGTTGCGTCCATGAGGCCACTTGCTGTTATGTGCATGGTGGCTGTGAGGTCCTCCGCCATGGCTGCGGCGTCCATAAGGGCCATTGAACGCATGGAGAGGGGTTGTGATGATGCATTTTCTAGACATAACCTGAGTGGGGCAGCTGGGATGGTAAGGATGTGGGTAGGAAACGTGGGTATGAGATGAGGGGGTTAGTGAGAGAAATGGGTATTTGAAAGGTGGTCATGCATGATGCTGGAAATGGGTATTAAAAGAGAAGGTAGGATGGGTATGAAGGTTAAAAATGGAAGGGAGGGAAGTGGCCTCGTACATGGGGCTTCATGCATGCACGGTAGAGAATGAACATTTGGAGGTGGTGAAATGAGGGTAATGGTGGGTATGTGGGCATTTTGAAGCATAGTGATATGGGCATGGAGGCAAAGAGTGGCAAATGGATGAGTTTCATGTACACGGGGACAACAAAAATGGAATTGAATTTCAAGGGTTTTGGAAGTGTTTTGAACAGTGGCTCTCATATTAAGGAGAGAGGTGTTGAGAAAGGTTTTATGGAGATGATGGAGGGCAATGGGTTTAATGGCATGGTGACAGGTTTACATAGATTCTTGAGAGGGTGGTAAGATTTGAAGGTTTAAAACAGCCATGCATGCATGCATGTGGGGAATACCCTGCACATTTGGCAAGAGTTTGCTAGGCTAGGATATTAAAAAAAAAAAACCAGTTCTTCAAATATCAAACTAATAAAACCTCAAAGTGTATCAACCTAACAAGCAGAGCATAAAATCACAGAGAATGGGATGTGAGAGATATCAAAATGAAACAGAACAAAAATTCACGGACAATGAGATATAAGAGATATTAAAAATGAAAACATACGGAAAAACCGTAATAATCGCACCTGAAAACCTCCTCTCAACTCGGTGTCTTCGGATGCCGCTCACTATTCTCTCCCTAGAAAACAAAAAAAAACTCAGCTATTTTCTCCCTCCTTCTGCTCTGGATGTCCCGCCTGAAGAAAAAGCTCCCCCTCTTTTTTTCTCTTTTTCTCTCTTTTCTCTTCAGCCGATTCCTACCTTCCCAGGCAAGCTATTACCTGCTTCCCTATTCATCTCTCAGCAGGTATGGGCTCTTCCAACTCCAGCATGGCCTCTGCCATGTCCATGCTGCCAGTCCTTTCGGGAGAAGAGGGCCCCCACTCCTCAAGTGCTACCCGGTATCCCAACCTCCAAGGGGGTCTACACTTATTCTTTTTTTTTAAAAAAAAAAACAATCTTTGATTTCAAAAGATAGTTTCAAAATAATAAAAATTTCCAACTACTGTGACGTTTTTCTTTCCAAAAATGCAATTTTAAAAATATGGAAAATTTATCAAGATTAATAGAAATATATAATAAACAATTTGAAATGGATCCTTTAACCCATTCCTAACTATATGTTTAGCACTTAAATCCATTATGAGTAAGAAAATATGAGATTGTTTCTGTGATTGTTCAGCTAGGTTGGTAATTCTGGACAAAATTCCTAAGTATCCCTTAACTTGGTTTTCCAATTCCTCTTCGAACTATTTGACTTTGAAGATTAAGACTTTGCTAGGAGGCTCAATATGTAGCTGAGTATGTGGTGATTGAATGTGAATCAACCCTATTTTTTTCATCTTTAAATGAGTTAAGAAAACTAGGAGAAACAGTTTTTGGTTCCCTTGTTTCTGAATCGATCCAGGTACAAGGGCAGATCGATCCAACTAAACTGTTTTTAAGATCAATTTTCAGCCCTTGGATTAAGGGCTTCATTCCCATTTAAAATCAAATGTTTTCCCATTTCTAGAAGCGGAGAGAGTAACGGTCGTGTGAGAGCTTTTCCTTCCTCTCCATTTTGAGTGTGTTTGCCTCCTAAGAAAATCCCACAAGTTTTCGAAGAAATTTCTCTTAAAATGGATTTTCTGAAAATGAACATGGGTTGATTTCTGAAACATTCATTTCTCATTCTCTTGGTTTTGTGCAAAAAAACCCATTTTTTTCTTGTGAGAATTCAAGAAAATGCCATGATTGAGCTTGGTGAGGACTCCAAGTGTGCTCTGGAATATGAAAGTGAGAAGCTAAAAGTAAAGGTACTAGTTGTTTGGGAAGGATTGGTTGGCTTGAGCTAGGTAAAACCTTGTATTTAACTTTTATTCTTCTTAGTGTAGTTTTTCAATCAGTGGTAGGCCCATGGTTTACGATCTCTTTGGCGATTTTTCACATAAATTTATGGTGTCACATTGTCTCTCTTTCTCTTCTTAGTATTAGTTTTTTAGTTTTAGCAATTTATTAGAATTTTGATTATCTACTACTTGATTGAATGATGAAGAGAAATGACTATGAATCATCTTTAAAGCTATTTCTGATTGTTGGTCATTGATATTTTGAGGTATATTGATCTTGTTTTTATCTTAATTTAGTTTAAGTTGATTTGAGTTTGGGAGTGTTGGATCATGTGCATGTGAATTGCATTTTAATATTGTTAGGGAGTGTTGTTGCATTCATATGTGCATGTGATTTATAATTTGTGTTTTTGAGAATGTGTGAAGAAAAGAAAATATTCAAAAAGTTTCAAGGTTTGCAAATTTGAGTTGAGAATTTTTTTATTGGTTAAAACACCTATTCACCATTTTTCTAGGTGTATTCCACTATCGAGATTCACATTTTCAATTGGTATCAAAGCGGGCTTTAAAAAAAAAAACCTTTTTGGTCCTTGAATCTCAATCATGGAACCTCATCAAGAGGGAGCTTCCATTAGGAGACCATCATTTTTAACCGGTGAAAATTATTCTCATTGGTAAGTGAGAATGCAATATTTTCTTAAAATACAAAGTGAAAAAGTTTGGAATGTCGTTGAATTTGGTTGGTTTCCACCTAAGGTGTTGGATAGAGAAGGTAGACCAACTAATTTTATCAAGCCTAAGTTGGAATATGATAATAGATGTGATAATGAAACTAGTGAGAACAATGCTAGAGCCATGTATTTCATCTTTAACGCCATTAGCACAGATGAATTTCATAGGATAGCCACATGTACTTCGGCTAAGGGAGCTTGGGATATCCTCCAAGTGACTCATGAAGGCACTAATGTTGTGAAAGTGTCCAAACTTTAAATGTTGATGTCTAGGTTTAAGACAATTAGGATGGAAGATCATGAGAACTTTTGAGAGTTTCATGCGAACTGATGGACATTGTGAATTCTAACTTTAATCTAGGTGAGCCCATCCCTAATTCCAAAGTGGTTAGAAAAATTCTAAGATCTCTTCTGGAGAGATTTAGAGCAAAAGTCACTACCTAGGAAACCAAAGTAGATACCTTTAAGAGTCCAAGGATGTGGATACCTTGAAAGCAGATAAACTTGTAGGTTCACTCCAAACCTTTGAAGTGACTCTTGGATCACCTAGGAAACCAAAGGGCATTGCCTTGAATGCCATTACAGAGAAGTCTTTAGGTTCCGAAGGTGAGGGTGATGAGAAAATGTTGGATGGGGAAGTTGCTAGATTTGCTAGAAAATTCAAAAAATACATGAAGTTCAGGAAATATAAGAAGAAGTCCAAGGAATATGCTAAAAAATGGAACAATTCAATGGAAAAATCAAATATAAAAGACAAAAAGAAATACAAGAGTGTCAAAAAGGACCTTGAGGTTGAGTGCTTCAAGTGTGGGGGGGAAAACACACTATGCCACCAAATGTCCCTCAAAGAAAAAAGGAAAAAAAGTCATACAAGTCACTTGGAGTGACACAGAATCATGTTAATAAAGTGAAAAAGAATCCAATGCTAGTGAATAATGCACTGATTTCACAGCCTTTATAGCAACTGTCATTGAGGACCCACTCAAGAAAGAGGTTCTTAGTGAGTCTTGTGAGTTAAGTAACTCCAATTGTGATGGGATGAGTTTTGACTCTGCATATGAGACTTTGTACAAGAAGTGCTTAAGTCTCAAACAGGAGCAAGTTGAGTGGAAGGCTTCTAAAAGGAGTTTAATCAATGAGATTAAAACTCTAAAGGGAGGGGAAAAAGTCTTTGTTAGATAAAATTGCCTTTTTTGAGGGTGAACACTTTGACATGAAGAAAATGTGTGATGAATTGAAGAGTGAAAATCAAGTGTTTAAGAATGAGTTGAGTCTTAGGAAAGAAGAGTCACATCCTAGTTCTAAAAGACTTAGTGACTTGATTAATTCAAGGAGGAAATCATTTGATAAAAGAGGCTTAGGTTTTGTTAATTCAAGTAGTGGTAAAAAAAATTTTGTCAAGCCTTGTGAAGGAGTGGTTCCTAAGAAAATTCTTCCTAAATTGAAACTTCATTACACTCGTTGCACTAAAATGGGACACACCGTTGATGGATGTAATGCTAGGATGTTTGAGAGTTTCTAAATGAAGTTGACCAACCTAATGAATGAATCATTCACTTTGAGAAATAGGTTGTTACAAAAAGGCAAGAGAGCGTTCAAGAGGGATTCCAATGTCCCTCATCATAGTGGTTTCCAAGGAAGCACTTCCAATAGAATGACCAAAGTCACAAATGTCAAACAAATATGGGTGAAAAAGCATGAGCTTAATTGCCTTGTTGTTCACATTGCACTTAGAGCTAGTGAGTCATACTCATGGTACTTTTATAGTGGTTGTTCACGTCATATGACAGGTAATAGATCATTATTCACTAATTTCACTGAATTTGATGGAGAAAATGTGACTTATGGTGATGTTAATGTTACTAATGTGAAAGGGAAAGACACAATTTGTGCTCTTGGGATCCCTAACCTTGAAGAAGTCTTGTATGTGGAATGATTGAAAGCTAACTTGATTACCCTTAGTCAAATATGTGACAAGAAGTTCAATGTTCAATTTTAAAAAAATTTGTGTAAAGTATTTTATTTGAATGGAAATTGTGTGATGATTGGTTTGAGAACTTCTAATAATTGCTATGCCATTTTTCAAAATCCTTCTGCCTCTTCTTCTTCTTCTTCCTTTGTGTGTGGTAGTTCAAAAGTTGAATCAATCGATTTGTGGCATCGTAGGTTGGGTCATTTAAACTACTGTGACTTGATGAAAGTTGCTAATAATGAAGTCATCAAAGGGATTCCTAAGCTTGGAAAACTCTCTAATCCTATTTGTAGTACTTGTCAAAAGAGAAAAAAAAATTAAAAGTACACATAAGAGAGTTGATGAAATTTTGACCTCTAAACCTTTAGAACTCTTACACATGGACCTCATGGGACCAATGAGAACTAAGAGTTTAGGTGGCAGGAAATACATTTTGGTGATGGTTGATGACTATTCTAGTTATGCATGAGTTGTATTCCTAAGAGATAAGAGTGAGACATTAATAAATTTCAAGGATAGTAGTTTGAAAATTCAAAATGAAAAAGGGTATCTGTAGACCTCATTTTGGTCTATAGGTAAGGGCATTTTAGGGAGCATCCTTTACCACTTTTTTACTTTTATTTTTGGGAACATGTGCATGAGAGGGTGCATGGGCAATGATATTTTCTGGAAGCAATCAACGGTTGATGCGTGGCATGAGAATCTTCTGGCCGTTATGGAGGAACATCTTTGGTTGTTGCCAGAGGAGGAGAGGGGATGCCGTTAGTATGAGAGGAGGAGTGTTTTGATTGGGAGCTGGGGGTTAGGGAAAAAGCTACAGGCCGTTATTTGAGAAAGTGGTGTTTTTTCGTTGCTGCTGTGAGGAGTGTATGAGAGAGAGGGGATTTTTCTGAAGCGGGAGATAAGAGAACCTGAGGAAAATGAGAGAGGGGGCTGGTTGGTGGGGAGAGATTTTTAGGGAGTATTCTTTTGCTTGAAGGGGAAGCCAAAAAATGGAGAGGGGAGAGTGTTCTTTGAGTGGAGAACTGCTGACCATCAGAGCTAAGGAAGAAATTCCTTTGTAGTGGTCGTTTTTAAAGGATTGCAGACAAGAAAAAGAACCAGTGGAGCAATTCGTGAGTTATCTGGAGAATTTTTGGAGCAAGACCAGTTAGAAATCTATCACACTTTGCTGGAGAAAGGCATTTTCAGGTACGTTTATTGTGGATTCCTCATTAGCTTCAACCGGTATACTTTTCTACTTTTTTTTTTTTTTTGGTTGATTCTCAGATGATATTTGTTGCTTGGGAGTGAGCATGTTCATATTTTGCTAATGGTCTTTGTTGAAGATTAGTTTGCCCTGTTTTGACTTCCTCATGAGATATTTTGTAACCATGTTTTACCTTTTATTTGATACTCATTTGATCTCATCCACCCTATATCTGAGCTCATTGATCGATACATGAAATGAGGCTTCTATGGGTTCAATTTGCTTCTATTATTTGTGCTCTGTTTTTCCGTTTTCCCCTGTTCCTGCTACTCGCCCACAACGTGCATCAGTTCCCACATCTCTACCTGAGAAAACAAGGAACTATTAAGGTGGAAATGTAAAGAGTAACAGTTGGACGTGTTATTGTTTTGACTATCTAATCGATGGAAATTATAGCAATTGAAGTAAGGTTCAGTGGATCCAACTTCCCTTTCATGAAGTTATCAGGCCTTCACTCAGGCGTACCTAGAATTAAAGTCTGCTATACCTACTTGAGCGTTCCTGCTATGATATGCTTTGCTGATGTTCCTACTAAAGCACATAAGACCCTAACTTCTTTGAACAAGGTCACTATTTTGGGTTCACTTTTGAGGATATCATTACGTTTCGGCATTTAGGTTTTGTTCATAGATTGGAACTCTGGTCTTTGTTGCTATGGAAGAGCTTGTGAGGCTTATTACTGTGGCTTCTCCATTCCTATAAAATGATGCTCGTTTCCTGCTCTTTTGTTTTTGCCAGCCATGACTATGGCCGAGCTCTAACCAAGAGCATTCCTTACTTTGAAGCGCAAAGATCAGAGCGCCTTTGCAATAGCCAAAGAGTGAAGTGGAGAGAGTTGATTTTGGTTTACATGATGGAATGGCTCCTGATGGTAGTGACGCTCCACTAAAGGGAGAAGAAGAAGTTGTGCCAATGGAGAATCTTCCATTAAAGTCCAAGCTACAGTTGAAGTTTGAGCAAAGGTTCCTCATGCCCTCATCATACCTCATATTCCATCATGCCCATATCCCTACACTCGTCATGTCCCCCATGCCCTTCTCTCTCTACACCACGTGCATGTCCATTACCACTCATGCATATCACCACCCTCCAATATCCAACATTACCCATTCTTCTTCTTATCACCCTTCTCTCTCTACACCACAACCATACCCATATCACTGCATTCCCTCATATTTCCAAACCCACTAAACACGCCTCTCTCACTATCTTCATCCTCCGCACCATGCAAGGGTCACCCTAAACCCTTCTCCAAGCCCTCAATTCACATCATTTTTTGTCATATCTAAGCCTGGAGCAGCATCGCTCCATGCCTAAGGCGTCATGCCAAGCTCATCATTCCCGAATATTCATACCCATTGAAGCTACCCATTGCCCGAACCTTCCATACGTTGCTTCACTAACTCTTGTTTTACAAATCGGGCTCCCATTGACTAAAACTCATAATAAAAAATCATCTATAATTCCCATGCAATCCACTTTATGCATTCCTTCATACTCTTACTGTTTTTCCTGTCTTTGGCAAACACCTTTCAAATTCCAACACCCATAATTCCTTGCCAAGACCCTAGATTCCTCGAATTCTCTGAAAACTTCATGTGAGCATGAATTTGAAGGTGTAAGGGAACCTATCAGCATGGCACACCTCCTGGTCATGATTCGACAGCTGGGCTGCGTTTCTCGATGCTTTTAGAATGGAAACAAAAGTCACTTACAATTAGTTCATATAGACGAAGGGACTTCATCATGGTGTTTGAATTTTGATGATGGGTTGAATAATTTGTTTGCACTGTGTAGCTCTACTATTATGGACCTCTTTGTTCTTTAGAAAGTGAGCAGGAGTGAGTGGGAATTATATGGATTATGTGAAGTGGAAGTTTTTGCATCGGTTTTTCAATTCCACGTTTCAGATGGATTTCATGGGTTATGGATGGTTTTTCTACACATAAGATTCATTTAGTCACATTTCGGAGCTTGAAAATACTGATATACCAGTTGAAGCACCGAATTGTATTATGTTGGCAAATGTTGATGGGATGAGCATGAAATCAATGCTTGCCCACCAAACTAGAAATCTTTCCTTGGTCAGTGTAGGTCTTGTGGCAGAACTTGTGGAAGGAAATTCAGACATAGCTGGAGAGCTTCAGAGTGCAGCTCTGATACATAAGACATATGTAGCACGCCTGATGGGTGAGGAAGTCTCAATGCCTGCTGTTGTAGCTTCAGTGCTGAGATTCATGGGCTACTCATGTGGTGAAGATGACTAAAGAACCTTCTTTAAGAACATATGAGAGGAATTCAAACGATTATGATGATACCTGTAGTTTTCAGAATGTATTCTCTAGTTGGCCTAATAAGCAGGAACAGTCTGTCAAAACCTCCATAAGTGTTGGAAGCCTCTCACAAAAGCAGGAATCAAACAAGCCAATGTAAGAGTATGTTCAAACTGTTCAGAGATTGGATGGTGAATCTGTTGACCAGGTGTCTGCCACTTTTTGCTTCAATGAATTCAGTTTCAGTAATAACAAAGTGATTCTGGATCCCATTCACCTGACAGATTCGCAGAGTTCGGTATTTTCACTCATACTTGATTCTCCCATTTTATCTGGAAAATCTGATTCTAGAATTCCGCTTATACCCTTTTCATCTATTGGCCATCGCGTTGTCAAATTTCCTCGGAAGTGCTAGCATATATGAATCAAAAGCTCACTAGTTGAGGACTCATTCCAAGCCAAATTTGAATCTAAGGCCATGCAAGATCTTTCGGGTTGCTCACTAAGCTGCTATTCTAGAAGCTTGCGCACCCTATGATTTAAAAATGGAATATTGATAAAGGATGAGTGATTTACTCTCCCTGATCATTTCAATGATGGAGAAGAACCACGATGCCTTCTGGAGTTCCTTGGGTTTTATGAAGAAAGTTCGAAGCATATTCAGGTTGATGGAGGTGAGGTATCCATTCGGGTAGCAGATTTAACGGAACATGTGATTTGTTGAATAAGGGAAACCATGAGATGTGTCTCCATGTGACTGCACTTGGACCTACTCTCTACAGTTGGTTGCATGGGAAGTCAAGAGGGTGACAAAGGCGTAGAGAAGCTAATGGAGAATGTTCATATATGGCCTGTGTGCTTAAATGTTATGTGCCCTCACATTCGTCAATGTTTAAATGGTCACTCATGGTGATTTGGACACACTCATGGGGTGTTTTATCTACTCAGTATGCTGAAGAGCTTGGAAAATGCATGGGAAGAATCATTCCCAGTGAAACAGTGGATAAATTCAATTATGAAGGACTGTGTAAAGCACTTGAGCAACTTTCTGATTTTGAGGAAAATGACAATTCAAGAGTGACTCAGTCCGGAGTATTGAAAGGTTTAAATCCAGTTCGTCAAAGTCTAATTCTTCAAAATGGTTGCACAGGTTTCTTCCAAATGATTCTTAAAAATGATAATCCGGAAGCAGATGTTCATGCACTTTCATACTATTGGTGTGGCGATTTCATTAGATCAGCATTTTCATCAGGTGATCTGGGTGTTTTGAGAGTATATTTAAATGAGTTGGCTTATGAAGAATCCATTTCCACAGGTGAAATCATTAAGGAGATGGAGTATGTCGTGGAAAAGCTTCAGGTATTTAAGGATATCTTAAATGGGGGATGCAATGATGACATAAAGCACTTGACAGTTTAGATTGGAAGTTCAATGTATGACTTAGTTTGCCTACTTGAGGCAGATATAGGCATTGTTATTGGTCCTTGTTTACCAGAGTATGGTGTAGAAGCTATTTCTTCCAATGAAGGTGTTATACCTGAAAAAAAGGGTAATTGAAGGAGTGTATTTTCAGCTTGGGCCAGGAAAGAACGCCCTTAGCATGGCCACTCCTATGCCACGTGCCATTTCTCATTTCATCATTTTTTTTTTTTTGAAAATAGTTTTCCTAAACCCCATTTTGTAAATAAATTCTTCCATTATGGTTTTTAATTAATTTCAAATCTCCAAAATTTTCCATCCTTAACATTTTTCTTAGGTTCTAAAAACCCGGTTTTCAATAAAATTTCGCCGCCATCTTCCTTTCTGGCGAGCAATTCTCACATCTCATCTGTTTTTAAAATAAGCAAGAACTAAATTTCGTGATTCCGAATAATGGAGTTATTGGAATTGATTCATGAAAAATAAAATGGGCTTTGGTGGGGGCCCAACATCCGAGATTTAAAAAATAAATTTGAGTGAATTATGATATCGAATGATTTCTTGTTCGATTTAGTGGCATGTGAGCTATGTTTTATGTCATTATTTATGCACTAACCTCATTTCTTGATAGCACATTGTGGCTCGTTGCCCAGGTACGCATCCACTCCTATTCTATTCATTCTCTATGCATGTTCTAATTCTCATATGGACATGATCGATTTGAGTATCCATTGATCTTCTTATCAATTACCATGATTGCTTCATTTTATTAGTAGAGACCCATTTTTAGGGACTTAGAGGGATGCTACGATCTTTACCGTACCTTCCTGATAAGTATCTAGACCCCCGAACCTTGAATCTAGTTTTCACAGGCCACCTTTTCCAAATAAGGAGTCACACTTAGGGTTTTCCTTCTTATTTTGTTTACCCTTTAAAAATAAAACAAAAATAAGTGGCGACTCCAAGTCATTTTCTAAAAATAAAATCATTTTTTAAAATAAAAATCGAGCTCTCCATCGAATGGAAGCACATGAGCCGAAATGCGAGGTCCACAAAATGGCGACTCCACTAGGGATCGACAAAGGGTCAAGCTTGAACATAGGATGAAGCAAATGTGGCATTTGATTGATCGATCAGTGGGTACCCACCTCTCTTTGTGCATGTGTTTGTGTGATTGTTGATTGCACATTGAGAGCTCTTGGTATCATTATCCTTGATGCATGCTTGGTTCTTGTATTTGTTTGAGGCATTGGCATGTCGATTATATTGATTGATCATTTCGTTTTTCCTCACACATTGACTCTTCTTGTTGTATGATCACTCTGCTCACCTTGGCATGTACATTATTCTTATTGCTTATCTCATTCACTTTGACATGATTGATTCTTTTGGTTGTATATTATCTTGATTATCATGGAGCATGCTATCATTGCCAGATATTCTTCTCGATTAGCTTGTGTGTAGATTTGGATGATATATACCTATTTTGCATGACTGTCTATTATGTGACATCTCATCATTCTGTGTGATTGCATGAGTTGCTTGTCTATGTGGGACACACACCTATCCCCTTATCTCCAAGTCCCTAGTCTCGGTCGACCTTGTTTTTTGGGGTCTCATATTTGATATGAGACTTGTTGCTTTGTTTGCTCTTCAACCGAGCTAGTGATTAGGAATAGGGTCTAGCGATGGGCTATATTTATGTTTGGGAGCATTCTGGAGGTGGTCGACATATTGATGCTGATTGGAGTCCGAACTTTGAAGACATGTATAGCCCAAAGCTAGATTTCAGGATATTTGTGTGGTCAGTGTGTTTTCATTTAGTTTCATAGGATTTTCATATGCACCCACACCACTCACTGTGCACCTTAGATCGTCGATGAGTGATCAGAGTTGTGAGATACGCCAGCCATTAGGAGAGCTTTCACCATAGGAGCCCCCCTAGGATGCGAGGTAGTGCATGTGTGGAGGTGATGACCACCTTGCATGAAAATGCCCCGTCTTTTCGGAGGTGTGCAGAGGGTTGCGTACCATCGGATGGTACAATCGCTTCTGCTAGGGATCTTTGAAAGCCTACCATTTCTTCTTTTAGGGCCACCTTGACTTGGTAGGATGAGTTTAGATCCTTGATTAGGATTCCTTTCTCACACGTGGGTGCATCTGAGAACCTTCAAAGCCACTTTAGTCATCACCTAGGTTTAGTGTTCCCTATTTTTAGTCTCCAGTTGAGAGTGCTCAGAGATCGATATGAGGTTGAGTATCGGTTGGATCACCTTTGTCATGTCGCCTTAGTTTGTTCTTTTCACTCGATGAGTTTAGTATGTTTTCTTACTAGGGCTTTCGTCTTCTCTCTCTTGGCTCGACACATCCTTTCACTTTGTTGTCACTTGTTATATGCTTTGAGATATGTTCATTGATCATTTTTTTACACTGTACACCTATCACGGGCCCAGTACCCCATTCTTTGTTTGATACTTGATTCAATTTTGGACTCGACACTCATATTTTCATTACGGAAAGGTGAAAGACACGTTTTTACATTCACATTTTTTTCGAGAGAGTCGCCTTGATCACTTTATCTTTTTTTCTCTTATGGAGCTCGGGTTGAAAGTTGGGTCAGGGATATGTGGTTATAGATGGAGTATCGATCTCGTGATAGTGTGTTTTCACACATTTTTCATCTTGGATTATTGATGGGAATTCTCTAGTCACATTTGTAGCCCTCCCACAGTGGACACCTTTATGACTCTAGGGTTCTCATCATACATCCAGATTTTGGATTGCCACCTTAGGACCATGTGTTTGCATGTTGTACAGTTGTCTTTTAAAGTTCTATCTCGTATCCTTCATCCATTTTTGTTTACATTGTAGGGAGTCAGTTTAGGAGTTGGTTGAGTCTGGAGTCACATTCTTGGAGGAGAGTTAGAGGTCGATTGATCAGATCGGATTCACATCAGAGTTCAGACAGTTCAGTTGAGATATCAGATGAGCTAGCTGCTACACTTGCTTCTATTCAGGAGTTCATGGTAGGAGTCAGTAGACGCTTGGATCAGATAGAGAGTTCTCTCCAGGATCCTCATCCAGTTGGCATGGTCACTAATGAGATGATTCCTCATGCATCTCAGACAGCACATGCTCTTCCACCTAGGGTTTCACTTGGTACTCCATTCCATCTGGCAGATCATTACGAGACCATTCCACCACCTACTGTCACAGTGCCACCCCCCATTGTTCCTACTACTGATTATACTAGATTGGTCAAGTAGGAGGCCAGGGTTGAGAGGCTTGAGTCCAAGATGAGAAAGATTAGATTGCAAGATAAAGGTTTGACTTGGGATGATAAAGATGGTATACCGACGGCTAGGTTGCTTGCCAAGTTTCGCATGCCAGACATTGAGCACTATAATGGGATTGGTTATCCCAAGATCCACTTGAGACTATACAACACAATCATGAGAGTGCACGTGATAGATGATGCACAGTTGGTGGCCCTCTTCCCTATGTCTCTTAGTGGGGCAGCTCAGAGATGGTTTGCTTCAGTTGAGCCTTCGAGACTTCGCACTTGGGAGGATGTGGCCCATGAGTTCCTGACTCAGTTTGCTTTTAGTGCCAACATTGATGTATCTAGACGAGAGTTGGAGGCCACCAGACAGAGGCCAGATGAGTTTATTTCTTCCTTTGTTAGTCGTTGGAGGGCAAAAGTGGCTGGTATGATAGACCGGCCTAAGGAGTAGGATTAGATTGATATGGTTCTTCGAAACCTATAGCCGAGGTTTGCTAGGCGTCTTGTGGGCATTCCATTTCAAGATCTTAAGAGTTTGGTTCATGCAGCTTTTAGTGTTGAGGAGGCCATTGCTTGAGAATTATGGACAGATACTAATCCTTCCCCTGACAGTAAGGGGAAGAAGCCAATTGGATCATTTAATAGATCTGGAGAGGTTGGCGCTATTAGTTATCAGCATCAGAGGCCTGCGTATCACTCACCTTATAGGCCTCCTACAGTTAGAGCTCATTTCTCTCATCCACAGTATCAGTATCAGTCGGTTTATGTTCAGGAGCCTTACATTGCTCAAACTAGCATGTATCCATGACCACCACATCCGAGAGCCGCTACTCACCCACCACCTAGACCATATGCACAGAGGCCTACGAGATAGTTCACTCCATTAGGCATGACTTTGACTAGAGCTTTTGAGAAGCTTAGGGACACTGGATTGATTGTTCCTTTGGTGTCGCAAGCTTTGCCACATCCCATTCCTCCTCATTTTCGCTCACATGAGCATTGCTTATATCATTAGATTCAGGGGCAGGATACTGAGCGTTGTTCAGCACTCCATCATGCGATACAGGACATGATCGATTCAGGGTTGGTCAACTTGGCTGGGCCAAGTGTGACCACCAATCCTCTGCCTACGCATTCTACACATGCAGTTCCTCCTCCTCCTAGTCTTCAGTAGATTGATTGGGATGTTGATGGTATTGATAGTCGCATGGTATTATGGGACATCCCGAGTTGAGGGCTTGGATCAGTTGACATGGGTACATCACTTGGTAGCAGTTCAGCTGAGAGAACTTTTCATTCTGATTGTGGTCGTCATCAGAGTCATTTCCATTTTGTTGAGTCCAGTTTCTAGTTTGTCAGAGTTGTTTTTATTTTGTTGAGTCCAATTTGGTTTGGAGTCGTTGTCTTTAGTTCATGTTGAGAGTTCGGTCGTTTGTAGTACTTTATCATTACACATGATGTACTCATTGTTTCACTTAGTGATATGATCTTTTTATTCCGAGTATGTGTTATTCTCTTTCTCATGGGTATGATTTACATATCTTGCCTTGATGTGTGTTATGCTTTCGATATGAGACATGCTTTCACTTATACATCATGATCACTTTGGCCTGACCTATCATGGAAGATATTGAGCCTATTGACCTAGGATTAGGAGATCAACCTAGAGAGTTCGAAGACTGCGACTCATTTCACCTTCTGATCATAGTAGTACCATATCCATATACATACCCTAACTTTGTGGACTTGATGACCTACCCATTTTGAGCTTAACATGACACCACCCCTTGGTACCATTACACGACTTTACTATCCTTGTTCACCTTAGCATGCTACAGTACCATTGCCTTTCCTTTCCATTATTTCCTTAATCTAACCAGGTAGTGTCCGAGATGGTTTGACCTGAGGTGAGCTCTACATGATGATAGATGGATCGCGATGAGAGAGTGGTTTGACTGCTTGATGATATTGTTGAGACAGAGGGGTTATCATGGAGCATCCAAATTTGAGCCATTGCACATGACTTCAGAGAGTTGGGATGATTAGAGATGGTGGTTTTATGAGACGATGGTGAGTGGATTATGATGATAGAGTGAGGTGATTATTAGAGGACATTGATGGTTATCACAAAGCATCAGTGGGAGCTTTCGCACGATTTCAGAGGAGTTGACATGACTTTGTTGGACGGGTGCCAGTCTTTAGTATTGACCATGTGAGATCTTGAAAGCATGATGTTCGAGGTTGTGGCCATAGGATAGGTGGCCATCATTTTAGGAGCTTGTTTACCATATCACCCTCACATATGGAGTTACCCGTTGCTAGCCCTTTGAGCCTCGCACGAGCATCGTAGCATGTTCTTTCATCACCTCATATACCTATTTCACCGGGTTGGAGACCATGTAGTGCTTGTATGCTATGATTGGATACATCATGAGTTCCAGACCTGACATACATATTCAGGCCTCATTCCTCACTCTTCATTGTGATATTTTCCACTTGGACATCATTTCATCACTATTTTCTGATATCACATATCACCACTTGTGATATTCATTCTCTGTATTTTCTTTCATCATTGCTTACTCGACATTATCCTTGTTTCACCTTGAGTGGTGGTTTCTCACACGTCACTACATGGAGGACAGTCACATCCTTCCCTTAACTATGTATTTTGAGAGGTTGTCTTGTTAGTGAGGATTCATGTTACATCAGTACATGAGGAGAGTTTATTCATTTAACTATGTATTTCATGGGAGATCATTCACTATTGATCAGAGTACGCGGAAAAAAAAAAAAAAATAGCGCATTGTTCATTTTATTATTCTCCATTGGGCATGTGTATGGACGTGCTAGTTTGCTTCATTGAGTTCATGTGTTAGAGAGAATTCGTATGAGAGCTTCTTTCTGAGATTCTATCTTGGTATATTTTGGGTGAGAGTATGAGTCACACATTCGATTTTTGTGAGAGAGGCGAGTGACATTTCTTTAGTATCTCTGGATCCTTGCTCTATCCATCATTCCATCTGTTTCAGATGTGACTACTTTCCATGCTTTGATGCAGGTTGACCACCATTACTCACTTTTCTATCTCTTTGTTTTTTTCTATCCTTATTTAATCCCTCTATTTCACTATACCACATCCGATTTCATTCTTTTCTCATCCTGCTTGATGTTTGACATGGGTTCAGCATCCACACTTTATTCTTGCTTATTCGATGTGACCATTCATTTATCATCACTTTTCGTGTGGGGACCCTTAGGTCGGGGACTCATGACGTTTTCTACGCATTGCATCTTATGCACGAGGGGTATGAGGATTATATCATTAGGATATTTGAGCCTAGTTTTCTTTCATTTCTTTTACCCTATTACCTTAGCCTACGTTTCGTCCCGTGTCTGAAGACCACCCTGAGGCTATTACTTCACATTATGTTTGACAGCTAACACATGGGCAATACTCGAGCTTGGTCGAAGATTATTTCTCAGAGCAGGATGGATGGGGAGTTGAGATGATGATTTACACTAGGGCATATCCCTCTTATCAGTGATGGATTTTCAGAGGTGACGTTATCTACACTGGGGCATACCCCGCTCATCAATGACGTTTTCTTTCGGGATGATGCCTTGCACTGAGGCATAGTCAGTTCGCTTCTTCACTTGGATTATGATGGATTAGGAGTTGTGGGATGACCCTATACTGGAGCATAGCCATTTCAGAGAGTGCTTTTATTGGAGATACAATCACTTTACTTGATACTCTGCATTAGGACACACTCTACTCATTGATGGTTGATTTTTGAGATGACAATTTATTTTGAGGCATAGCCCTCTCATCGGTGATGGACTTTGATTTATCTTGGAGCATAGTCACTTCAGATGGCTTATACTGGGGCATAGCCAGTTCATTCGTACTCATAGAGCTCGAGGATTCTGATTCATATGGATTATGTTGAGATGTTTCCATTTTTAGCACCAGGAGTAGAGATTGATTGATTTGTTGACATACACTAGCATGATCTTCTTCAGCAGTTGTTGACTCGGATGCACTACTTTATACTGGGGCATAGCCGGGATGAAGAGCATTTTTCATTGGAGTATAGCCACCCTATTGGGTCCTTTACACTAGGGCATGTCCATCTTCTAGAGGGAGATCCAATTGGTTCTTTACATTGGAGCATCTACCGGATGATATGGAGATTATTGGATTGTTTCATGTTGTCCTCATTGCATACTGGAGCATAGCCACCTAGTCGAATGTTTTGACATCGAGACTTGATTTTCTGTTTGTGATTATTGCTTTCGATGGATTATGAAGCTATTGATACCTTGGGATTAGTCTTCTCGGCATACTTGGATGATCTCGGATACCTACATACCTTTCAGTTCGTACTCAAACATTTCATCTTTGATATTTTCATGCTTTCTATCTTACCAGAGTCTGATCATCACCTTCTGTTATCTTAGACATCTCACCATGACACATGACCTCACCCATCTCTCGATTAGGAGGAGATGTAGATCAGTCCTCGATCACCTTGTTTCTGTTTTCATATATCTTTCGGACTTTAGGTTCAATATCTTCCATGATGGCAGGGCTTGACAGATTGCTGACTTATTAATGGCGATGTTTTCATTTTGATAGTTGGCATGTTGAGTGTTGATTTGCTTGCTCTTCGCATTTTGAGCATTGGTCATCATTGTTTTTATTCATCAGTTATTTTTGTTTTGTCAGCATGGTATCACGATGCATGGTCTTGTTTGGCATTACCTATTTGAGGTTGGGCATTTTCATTACATGACGGATGAGAATATTTTAGAGCATAGTAGTTTTGAGACATTGTGTATCCCAGTTTGTTTACCGTCACATACTGGGGCATACCTTCCTTCCCTAGGATCATCAGACCTTCCATTTTTCGATCTAGTTGTTGACCCCTAAGAGTTGCATACTGGGGCATACCCTCATTCCCTACGATCATCGGACCTTTCAAAGGTTTCGTTATCTTTCGACTTAGTTGTCGATCCTCATGAGTTGTCATACTAGGGCATATCCCCTCCAATCGAGTTTGCTTACATCGTTATCTTAGTTATCCTCTGACTTTGGGCCACTTGATCAGATCTTTTATCCCTTCAGTTTTAGTTAGAGTTTTAGGGCCACACCTATATCAATCGATCATTTCCATGTCTGTTTATGTTTGAGTTTGAGTCGAGACCGCACCTATATCGATCGGTCATCATCTTGTCAGTCTGAGTTTGCATTTTGGGGCCGCATCTATATCTATCGGCCATATTCCTATAATTTTTTTGTTTGAGTTTGAGTCGGGACCGCACCTATATCGATCGGTCATCATCTTGTTTGTTTGAGTTTGAGTTTTCGGGGCCGCACCTATATCGATCGGTCATTTTCATGTCTGTTTATGTTTGAGTTTGAGTCGGGACCGCACCTATATCGATCGACCATCATCTTGTCAGTTTGAGTTGCATTTCGGGGCCGCACCTATATCGATCGGCCATCTTCCTATCAATTTGTGTTCATTTTTTTGGGACCGCACCTATATCGATCGATCATTCGTCGTGTCAGTTTGAGTTAAGGCGTACCCATATCGATCGGCCATTTTCTTATCATTTTCTTGTCAATTTGTGTTTAGTTTGAGTTGGGACCGCACCTATATCGATCGATCATCATATTGTCAGTTTGAGTTTATGTTTTGGGGACTGCACCTATATCGATCGGCCATATTCCTATCAGTTTGTGTTCAATTTGAGTCGGGACCATACCTATATTGATCAATCATCATATTGTCAGTTTGAGTTTACGTTTTGGAGGTCGCGCTTATATCGATCAGTCATATTCCTATCAGTTTGTGTTCAGTTTGAGTCGGGACCGCACCCATATCGATCGATCATTTATCTTGCCAGTTCAATTTGAGTCAGGGCCGCACCTATATCTATCGACCATCTTTCTATCAGCTCGGTTCGACATCCAGAGTCTTTGTTCAATATGACATTCAGAGTCATATCATTGGTTTGCTTTCAGAGCGGTTATGCATACTCATCCAAGTATTTTGAGTCACCATTATTCCCCCATTTTGGGTGTTCAAAGTCATTCTCCTCACTTGGTTACTTGGTGCTTATTGCTTGTTCGCCATTGCTATTCCAGATTTCCTTTTCCACTGCATATGACATGGACCTTGGGTTCATAACACATACTTCAGTCATGTCGTTATGCACCCTACGCTTGGCATTCTCATGTAGTTCACATAGGGTAGCTTCCTTTGGGCGTTCTTTCCTGTACTTCAGTGTGGTTCGACCGTTACTGATCTTTGATATGGTCTTTCGAGTCATTTTTGGAGATGTCTTAGAGGGATCTTGGGTCTTCGGTGTGGCTTCAGAGGCATTTTGGGACATCCTTTTCTCTTAGGATTAGAGGTTTTTTGTTCATCTGTTGGCTTGAGTGAATCCATGTCTCACTAACATCCTTTTGGGGGTCTCATTTGTTCTTTAGTAGAGTTCACTTCATTCCACTCATTATTCACACTTTCTTTTCACTTCGGTGTTCATATTCCTTACACTCGTGAGCTCTACTGAAGAGAGGCATATTTGTAGACCCTCATTTTGGTCTATAGGTAAGGGCATTTTAGGGAGCATCCTTTATCACTTGCTATACTTCCAATAGAATTCACATGCATACTCACACTAGGAAGACTTGTTATGAGCTGTGGAAAGGTAAGAAACCTAGTGTGAAGTACTTTAGGGTGTTTAGAAGTAGATGTTATGTCTCGAAAGATCATGAAAATCTTGGAAAGTTTGAATCCAAGAGTGAAGAAGGGATATTCTTAGGATATTCTTCCAAAAGTCGGGAATATAGAGTATTCATTTTGTGTTAAAAATATATGGTGGAATCAATTAATGTGATTGTAGATGGTCTAGGATCACGGTCAAGAGAATGTGATTAGGATAGAATTGATGTGTCAAAAGATATTGAAGTAATTGAAGATAAATCTGAAGATGAAAAGTTAAATGAAGAGGAAGAAAAGAAAAGAGATAGGGGGAGAATTGAGCCATCAAAGAAAAATAAGTCAAGGGTGCCTAAGAACCATTCATTAAGCAATGTGATTGGGAACTATAAGGATAGCATGGTAACAAAGAGACAATCCAAGCTAAATGAGATAAGCTATGTTTGTTATACCTCCTAAATTGAACCAAAAAAAATTGAAGAAGCCTTGAATGATGAAACTTGGGTAGAGGCTCTTCATGAAGAGCTAAATCAATTTTCTAGAAATGAAGTTTGGTTCTTAGTGCCTAGACCAAAAGCTATGAATATCATTGGAATAAAATGGATTTTCAAAAATAAAATGGATAAAAGTGGTGTGATTGTGAGAAATAAAGCTAGGTTGGTTGCTCAAGGGTTTAAGCAAATTGAGGGAATTGATTTTGATGAAACCTTTGCTCCAGTTGCAAGACTTGAATCCATTCAAATACTTTTAGCTATAGTTTATGTATGGAAATTTAAATTGTTTCAAATGGATGTCAAGAATATCTTTCTTAATGGAATCCTCAATGAAGAAGTGTATATGGAACAACCCAAAGGGTTTCAAGACCCTAGGTATCCTAATTATGTTTTTAGACTTAGAAAAACTCTCTATGGTCTAAAGCAAACTCCTAGAGCTTAGCATGAAAGACTCACATTTTATCTTCTTAAGAAATGATTCATGAGAGGGGGAGTTGATCAAACATTGTTCATTAGAAGAAATGATGAAGTGTTCTTGGTAGCACAAATCTATGTGGATGACATAGTGTTTGGCTCTGCCTCTAGTGAGTGTGCTTTAGATTTTGCTAATGAGATGAAAAGTGAGTTTTAGATGAGCATGGTAAGGGAATTGACCTATTTTCTTGGTTTCCAAGTGAAACAACTCAAGGATGGGGTTTTCTTATCCCAATCCAACTATGCAAATGAACTTGTCAAAAAGTTTGGGCTTGAGTCAACTAACATTTTAGGACACTAATGCCTACCAACCTAAAGCTAAGTAAGGATGAATCAGGGAAAAAGGTAGAGGAAACATTGTATAGAAGCATGATTAGTAGCCTTTTGTACCTCATTGCTAGTAAACCGGACATAGCTTTTAGTATTGGAGTGTGTGCTAAGTATCAAGCATGTCCTAAGGAATCTCATCTCATAGCTCTTAAGTGCATCATTAGGTACATTGTTGGTACTTTAGAGCTATGCCTTTGGTATTCATTTGACACTCATTCTGATGTTGCTTGCTACATTGATATTTATTGGGTTGGAAATATGGATGATAGGAGAAACACTTCAGATGGTTGTTTCTATATTGGTAATTGTTTGGTTGCTTGGATGAGTAAGAAGCAAAACTCTATTTCGCTTTCCACAGCTGAAGCGGAATACATTATCATCGGTTGTTGTTGTTCTTAGCTTTTGTGGATCAAACAAATGTTAAGAGACTATGAAATAGATCAAGGAACCATGGTGGTGCTTTGTGACAATACTTGTGCAATCAACATCTCCAAGAACCCTATTCTTCACTCTAGAACAAAACACATTGACATTAGACATCACTTCATTCGTGACTTAGTTGAAGACAAAGTGGTATCATTGGAATATGTTCCAACTGAGGGTCAAATTGCTAATATTCTCACTAAACCTTTGGACGTGTCTAAGTTTGAATCACTTCGAAAATCCATAGGTTTATGCACAATCAGTTGACTACCTCTAGAACCTGTCTAGGACATCCTCTTGCATATTCTTGAGTTTAGTTGTCTTCCTAAGTTCCTAAATGTCATCAAGTTGATGTTTCCTTTGTTTTGGTTCGATCTTTTTTTCGTTTTTCATAAATTTTCAAAAATTGCTGAGTTCATGAGAGTGACATGCTTATTCTTTTGTTTAAAAGTTAGATTGACTCATAATGATCTTAAAAGCTTTAAGATGTTTTTATCTCCATGGCTTGATTGATAAACATGATATTGAATCCTTGCTATTTTGATTTGATTAGATAAATTACAAAAGGTTAGTTTCATTTCTTTTAAGTGAGTAACAACTCATGGTTGAACCTTGTGATTGCATAAATGGTGAGTAATGCTCTTTATAGTCTAAATGCAAACTTATATTTGTCTAATGAGCATTAAAGAGTGAGTAAAGTCACCTAGAATATCCTTAAGTGTTTGAGATTGTTCTTCCTTAATTGTTTGTCCTCTCTTTGAAATTAAAAAAAAAATGAAAAAGAAAAAAAAAATCAAGTTTCCTGGAATGGTTATAACTCATTGGCAATATTTCAAGTGTGACAAGCCTCCATTGCAAAATTGGTACATCCCTTATGTTATGTTGTTGTTAAGGCCACCTTAGTGATTCTCAAATCAAAAATTGATCCTAAGGGTGAAACTCATGTGTGTGTAATCATTCAATGCTCAATGTGAAAAACAAATGATGTATGATTTTTTTTTAGGGGTGAAAATAGGTCGTGTTAACATAAATCCGGCTAAGAGAAGTGCAAATTGACTTCATGGAACATTATCTTGAATTTCTCTAGGAAGGAAAAGTGTCTTGAAAATGATTTTTGGCTCATAAATGAATATAGGTTTATAAGTGGAAATTATTTAACATTCTCACCATTTTATGGTGTCATGAGTGAGTTTTTCTTGAGCTTAAGCTTCCTTGTTAGAGTGTTGATAACCATTTGTTTTTTACCTATTCATTTGATAAATTTGGAAGGTTTTTCAATCTCTATGTTTGTTAATTTTGTCTATTGTTAAGTTCTTGAAGCATTTTTGTTCAATATGAATCAATTCTATCTCCTTGATTAAAAGATAAGTATATCGTCTTATTGTATCTCAACTTTGATGGATCAATTTTTTCAGTTTTTGGAAAGCTAGTTGGTGTATTTCTTGTGATTTTTCTTCAGTTTTTGCCCAAGTCATTTTTCAATAGGGTGTCGATCGATCTGTTGTATTTGTGGATCGATCCATTGTGTGCACAGTCTTGTGACTGAAAGCCCTTGAACAAATCCTAGATTGATCCACCAAGATCGATACCACTTATACATTGTCTCTCACACACTTAGCCATTTTTTTATAAAAAAAAATGGCCTGTTCTAACCTATGTGACTGTGTATCATCGAGAGCTCACGATCGAAAGCTGGATCAATCCACCAAGATTAATACCACTTATGCATTTATGAAAAATTCCATTCTTGCCCTCATCTAGTTCAACTCGTATGATTGATGCTCAATCTATTGCGGTTGGCACCCTTTTTCGCTAGTTCTTTTTCTTATAGTTGTGTTTGTGTCTTTTCTGCCATAGGATCTCTATTTTGGCAACCCCTGTTCCTCTATGTACAGATTTGTTCATCCTCCACTGGTTTTGCTTGTTAGTTTTTGTGTGAGATTTTTTCACAGTAGGCTATTTCAGTGGATTGTTTTATATCTAATACTATTTCAATCTTTGGTTGCTTGGTTCTTTGTATTTTTACTTAGAACTATGCCTCCAAAAGGTCGTGGGAGCAAAGTCCCTGTTAAAGGGTCATCCTCTAGGACCCCAAAAAGTGCTCGGGATGAGAATTTACCCATCAATCCTTTTGTCCAACCTCCCAGTATCCCTAAAGCTCCTGCGAAAACTTCCATTGATGGGATTGCTTTCAATGCTTTCCCGACAAAGTTCTGTAGAGACCTATACACCAAAGATTATCATCAAAGGTCTATTGTTCTTGAGAGACAACTTCATCTAGAATCATTTCTCAACACATCAATTCCAGCACTGTTTGTAGAACTAGGTTGACTTCCTCTAACAAGCTTCATTGGAACTGTGTGTGCTCCTATTATCCGAATGTTTTATTCGAATATTATTGAACATGACTTGGATGAGTCCTACCTAAAATCAAGTTTCCTTGGAATTTTTGTTAAAGTCACTCCAGAGGTGATTGCTGAAGTCTTAGGCATCCCATTGGTTGAAGTACCCTCTGTGAATGAATTGGAAATCACCTCTGAGTTATTGGATAGAGTGTCTATTGACTTATGAGGAGAGGTTCGAGGTCAACTAGGCTTAGTTGCACACTTTGGTAGCATATCTCATCCCACATGGGTGTTGGCGACTTTTCTAACATCCTTAGTTTATCCTTCTTCTCATTGGGTAGATATTTGTAAGAAGGGTTGCATTCTCTTGTCCCGAATTCTTCATCGGGAACCCATCAACCTAGCATCTTGTATCTTAGATGAGATGATTGTTCGAGGAGATCATTTCGTGTCTAAGTATGAGGTTTTTCCCTATGGCATTTTAATCACTAAAATTTGCCAAATGGTTGGGGTTGAATTTCCCATAAATTCTTCTTTCTTGAACCAATGGGTCCCATTGATAACTTATCTCGGAATCGAAGTCAAGGACGGATTAAGGGTGCCCTTGGTTCTAAGAAAAATGTGTGCCATTGTAGAGTTAAGAGAAAAATTGATGAAAGTGACTCAGATTCAATTGTAGATTCAAGTGTCCTAGCTCAACTTTGTGCTAGGTTTGATGCATTGGATGAGAAAATTTATACACAATCCACTTTGTTGTCTGAGTAAATTCAACTCCAATCTCATATGGAGAGAGGCTTCTCACTAATTGATGGACAAATGTTTTGCAACATGTATTAGCTGCAAGCTCTTAAAGACTTTGTCCATAAGCATCTCCCTTAGCCATGTAGTAGCTAGTTAACTTTTTAGATAACTTTCTTTTGATATCATGTTCAATTTGTTAGTCTTATATACTTTGCTTGTTTTGGACAACTCTTTGTCTCCTTCTGGGATAAAAAGGGGGAGACATTTTACACTTTACATGGATGTTGATATGACATGTAGTTGATCATGACAGTTTCTTTGTGTTTTGTTGCTTTTGATATTTGATATGTTGATTGTGATCACCTTTTTGTGTATATGTGGATATTGGACATGGTTTTGGACTCATGAATGCATATTAACTATCTTTAGACAAGTGATCTTTGTGGATATATGTGGATATTTGTGTGTCAATTCATTTGAAATTTGTGGAAGCATCTTGGTAATATGTGCAGGTGCTACTAATGTTTTTCTTGAGATTTATTTACAGGCATTGTAGTACCTTTGGTGAGGTTTTGAGTGAGTGAGTGGCCTTGTATGAGAGTTGGGTGGGGCTTACTTACTTGTACTCATTCGTGTTGTAAAGGGTTTTGTCCCAAAATTGCCAAAAGGGGAGATTGTGAGTGTTTAGTTAGGTTGGCAATTCTGGACAAAATTCCTAAGTGTCCCCTAACTTGGCTTTCCAATTCCTCTTCGGACTGCTTGACTTTGAAGATTAAAACTTTGTTAAGAGGTCGAGGTATGTAGCCGAGTATGTGGATGATTTGGAGCTCCCTCTTGTTAAAGTTATCTATAACATAGCAGGAGAAGACCATCATTTCTCATATAAATATTAAATGTTTATATCTTAGATTTAATTAATTTAAGTATTACATAAAATGAGGGATGTTCATTTTTTACTACCTCAAATTCTAAAATTTTTAAAAATAATTTTGAAAGACATAAGATAAGTTCATTTTCTTTTTTTTATAAGAGTTTTTACTTTTTATATAGAAGTTTCTATTTTTGAAACCAAAAAATAGAAAGTGTATGCAAAGGTTTAGGTTGTATGTTTAAAAAAGTTTAAATTTGAGAAAGTAAAACTTTTTAATATCTTAGTTATTTTAAATAGTTTTTTTTTTTTTAAATCATTAGCTTTTTATATATAATGTTTTATTTTTAATCATTTTTATATTTATATAATTATTTTTAAAACAATCTTAATTTTTTTTTTTGAAAACACCTTATTTTCTATTTTTAAAAACAAAAAAATGATTTTATATTTTGGTTGTAGTGTTTTTTTTTTCTTTTTGCTATACTAGAAAACTATTTTAAAGAACAATTAACAAACTGAGCCTATAAAACAATTCCTCTAACAACTTTATCTCAAACTCAACAAAAACCTTCCATGATGATAGAAAAATTAAATTATAAAGTTTAATTAAGTGTAAATTTATTTTGTTTTCAGGAAACTCTGAATTTTTATTTTTATTTATTTATTTATTTATTTATTTTGTCCAAAGCGGAAGACCTAGGAAGTGTAAAACACTCTAATCAAGTATTCTTAGAAGCCACCTTAGTGAGTGTGAAAATGAACGGGATACAAGTCAAGTCTTCCAACGCAAAAGCAGTTGGAGAACTGACCTTTTTTCTTTCAAATCGTTACCTGCTATGAAGATGAAGCAATATATAAGCTTAAAGTATTGTATCAATTTTTTTTTCTGTATGACGTGGCACATTCAAGTTAGATCTTTATTTATCTTTTATTTTGTAGCAATTTTTAGTCAAAAAATAAATAAATAAAGAGCTGAAATCAACAAATCCAAATCACTAGGAGGAAAATTAATTACTTTAAAGAAAAATTGCTCTAAAAAATCAAGGGTTGTTTGGTAGATCAAGGTGACAAGTTCATTTAATTTATTAACCTAATTTAAATAATCAAATATATTAAATATGCTTTATAAAAGAAAAAATATTTACTAAAAATAATAAATATTTATAAATAAATTATAAATATATCCAATTGGACACTAAATTATACATTTATTTTTTGTTCTTTCACTTCTAATTTGAAACTTGAGATGGCAAAAGTGGAGTGAAATGGAAAGTCAAAAAACCAAGAGCTAGCATATTTGAGACTTAAACTGAGTGTAGCATTTTCTTGTAATCAACCTTGTAATTTTGCAAAGCATAGATTTAGAGTGTGTTTGACAGTAATTCTAGAAAGTGTTTTTGGTATTTTTAACACTAATTTTTTTTTATCTTTCAAGTATTAAAAATTGTAGAAACATTTTTTAAAATCATTGTCAAACACACTCTTAATTGATACCAAAGCTTAGGATTATTTTATTTTAAAGGATAAAATAGATATCAAAGTATGAGTATGGAAATGGTTTTAAAATTTGTATATTTTCTCATTATAATTGGATTTGGAGCTTCAAGTAAACATGTTAAAAAAAATAAAAATAAAATTGTAGAGACAAGTATTATCTTTGATTAAGCATGGCAAAAACTTGAAACTATTATCTCAATTAATTCCATAAATATTAATAGAAAAAAAAGTCCCAAAAAAGAGGAAATTAAAACCATTCGTATCAAGTCATGAAAATTTAAGGCATTGCCTCACATCCACAATAAACACCCAAACATTTGTCATACCTTCAAATCCTGCAAACGATAGGCAACTAATTATATAATGAATTAAAGAATAATACACATTCCAATTATATTTGGTTGATTTTAATTGGAATCATACCTTAGCCCTCTTGTTCTTATATTGCTTGGAAACTAGGAAGGAAAGTATTTAGAGTAGCTTCATCCTCCCATTCTAACTCATTCCACCACTCTTGCTTTCCTACTATCACAACTCTACCTTGATTGGCACTGTTGGAGTTGAGTGGTAGCTTCTTCAGCTTTGGACACCCAACTACTTCAATTCTGTCAAGGTAAAGAAAGGGCAGGGGATTCCAGTACACATTCTTCAGTTGGGGTAGACCATTTAACTTCAGTTGTATGAGTTTTGTGAATGGGCTCAGGTTTCCTCCATCATTTGCACCGTTACCTATCACTTCTTCCATTTCATTACATTGTCCTATTCTAAGATATTGGAGGTTTGGGGCAAAAATAAGCCATGTCAGATTCTTCAACATCTGGCATCTATTGATGTCCACTCCGTGAAGGCCATGGAAGCATTTGAGCTTTGGGTTGAGATTGATATACTCCATTGTTTCCTTTCCTTTCCCTGGTGCCCAATCAAACTTAATCTCTCTCAAACTATCAAAATCTTCCATCGTAAGCCCATTGAGATGCTTCATATTTTCGAAAGATGATAGGTTGAGTGAGCTTGAACCCTTGAACATCTTGAGGTTGATTCCACGAGTGCAACTCGGTAACTTTCTAGAACTTAAAAATCTCTGAAACGCAGAGGCACTTGCTATGGTGATACCTAAATCCGTCAAGTATTTCAAACCCTCCAATTCCTCTACCAAGGACTCATTATCATATGATTCAATGCTTCCTTCAACTACTTGATTATAAGGTCCACACCTGTACATGCTAACAGCTTGCAGCATTAAAAGACTTGATATTAGTCCTCGTGGAATTGAAGAGAGTTTAGATGAACACAATCTCAAAGTCTTCAATTTTACAAGATTCTTCATCTCAATTGGTAACTTCTTTATCTCTGTGTTAGATAAATCAAGATACTGCAATGAAACCAAATTAGAAATATCTGATGGTAACTCAACTATTTTGGTGTTTGATAAGCTCAACACTCTTAGATTTGGCATAAATTGGAAAAAACCATTGCTTATCATCTGCAAATCACTATTCAAATCCAGAAGAAGTGTCGAGAGATTGGGGCATGTGGGTGATCCTATTAACTTCTCAATTCGGTTGTCCATTAGTGAAATCCTTTCTGTGGTCGTCCATTTGACAAACTCAGGTGATTGGGTCAAACCGGCCCTTGTTTGTACCAAAAACTTTCCCTTCATCTCCCCCATTTCACCGGTTATCCATAAGGCCATATCACGTACAACATCATGCAATTTTACACATTTAATATCTGAAGGTTCCTCGAGTAGACATGCATGAACGAGAGTGCTGATAATGCTAAATCCCTGATTTTTGGCTCCATCCGTGTCATCAAATTCATCTAAAAATCCCTCACAAATCCATTTATATATCAAAATTTCCTTCAATATGAAAAAATCTTCTGGGAATAAAGAACAATATAAGAAGCAAGATTGAACTATTTTGGAGGGCAAACGATCATAGCTATATTTCAAAAGTGAGTATACTTGGTGTCCCATACCTGGAAAATTTGAAGCAGATGTTTGTAGAACTCTAATTGCATGCTTCCAATCTTGGGGTGTCACTTTAGAAGCCATGGCTCGCCCTATGGTAATTATCGCCAGCGGCAAACCGCAACACTCTTTTGCAACCATTTCAGCTAGCTCAGATATTTCTGGATCAGAATTAAGGGTCTCCTCTCCCACATATTTTTGGAACAAATCCCACGAATCCTTCCATGCTAAAGATTTCACTTCTATCTTCTTGTGAGCTCCCATTTGGCCGCACAAGTCCTGAGATCGAGTGGTGAATATCAACTTAGACTTATTTTGTTGGTCAGGAGGTGGAATTCCTACTTCTAACATGTCCATTTGCTCCCACATGTCATCCAGCAACATCACAAACCTCTTTTTGCTCAAGGCTTTCCAGATGTCTTTGCCTTTCTCATGGAGGCTTTTGCTTTTCCATTTATCATCACAGAATCCCACCTTCTCCCAAATCTCATTCTGAACCCGCTCTAGATTTGGAGTTTTGGAGACCACTACCCAAATTACGACATCAAAACTGTGGGATGTTTTAAGGAAATGATTGTTGATTTGTGTCAAGAAGGTGGTCTTCCCAACGCCCCCCAACCCATATAAGCCGATCATCCCCACATGTTCTTCTTCGAGACTCCTCCAAACTTTGTCAAATGTTGATTCCAAGCCCACAGTGGGTCGGCTGGGTATTTCCTCCACAGGAGCTGGAGGTACAATATCAGCCACCACCTCAAAAAAACGTCCTTCGCTCATTAAAGTAGCCACATCTTGTAGATTCCTGACCACTTTTTTTCCCAACGTGTAGCTGGGGATGCAATGCTTGGGATAGCAACTGCCACATAATCGTTTCTCCTCAATGGTCTCTGCACCATCTCCAATCAGTTGACCGACTTCGGTTTCCATAGCTTCCACCCTGGAAATCCATCCTTGTACTTGATCCAGACGCTTCATTTGTTGCCTCTCAGCCACATCCACCTTCCTATTCACATCGTTCTTCAACTCCCTTAATTTTTGAAGATCTGTTCTCAAAGTAACCCGATTTTCTTCAAGCTTGCATAGGTAATTTGCTCGAGCAGCAGTGTAATCACAACAACAACCAGCTATGTCCTCGGTAGAGATTGAGACTGAGAACACGTTTCCCATTGATGTATGAAAATTCCAAGGAGAAGGTAAGAAAGAAGAATGACAAATTCGTAGGGGAAAAGAAATGTCTTTTATTTGCAGATATTGGGAAATTGATGAGGAGAACGGAAGGAAAAAGGTGATGGGGCACAAAGTCGTGGACATGGGGCCGGAGAAGGAAGAAAAAAGAATGACAAATTCGTAGGAAAAAAGAAATGTCTTTTATTTGCAGATATTGGGAAATTGATGAGGAGAACGAAAGGAAAAAGGTGATGGGGCACAAAGTCGTTGACATGGGGCCCTTAGCAAAGCTATGCTCTCTCTCTCTCTCTGAATTATTTAAGGTATATCACTTCACTCTGAAGCTGGTGGGATTTCTTTTCTACGTAACTAAATTTTTAATTGGCTATATTATTTACTGCTTGACAGTCAAGAATTACAATTGATATGGGTAGACTCGGTAAAAAAGTTCATATATATATATATATATATATATATATATATATATATATATATATAATTATAAAATTGTTAAAAAAATTAGTTAATTCCAGTAATATATGAAAAGAAGATATTATTTATTTTATTTTTAATCAGGATTTTTAATTATTTGTTTGTACAAATGTTTTGCATTTAATTATAATTTATTGTCCACTCAAAATTTTTTGATAAGAAAACTAGTCCCGTTTTGCAATTTTAAAATTAAAATATAAGAATTATGTAAACATTAATAATCATCAAAACCTAGAAAAAAAAAAGGGTAAATTATTGCAATTACACCTTGATGGTCAAATTGAAAACATTAATAAGAATAAATTGAGTATCTTTGTTGTTTGAAGCTTGTTGATGTGGTATAATAAAACTTACTAAAATAAATAAATAAAATGATAATTAAGTTATTTTGTTAAAATAGAATGAACATTTATACTTTATTAATATACTAATGTGGTAGAATATATGTATTGAATACCTTCTCATTATTAACACAAGTATTATCAAGAAGGATATACCTTATCCCGAGGTTGAAATGTATGAACAACTAATGGTTATAAAATAAGTGAGAAAACTTTTAGAAAATGACCTCTATTATTAGGGGGACAATAGTATTTGAGTTGAAAAGGATATGTGAATGCATCAAAATTTTGGTCTCTGTTATTAGGCAGGAAATAGTATTCAAGTTGAAAAGATATGTGAATGCAATAACATCTTGAAGACATTTTTTATAGAGAGAGATGAGTCGTTCCTTATTCAACATTCTTCTCATATTAACTGCTATTTGGATGAACAAAAAATGAGATTAATTGAAATGGTGATTTGCAATCTAAATTAAATTTTATTACAACTCCAATTGAAAATTTGAAATTGTCGATAACTTGTAAAGTCTTTCCATCTTTTGGGATCACAAAACTTGGATTTTGGAATTTTTAGAATTTTTGGAACATTTGAAATTTTTCAAAGTTTTTTTTATTTATTTTTATTTTTGAAAACCAATTATTTTCTCTCTTGGGGTTACTTTACCATGATAACTAGAAAGTTTTATTTTGTTGTAATTAAATGGATATGATTTTTTTTAAATGTTTTAAATTTAATTTTTTTAATAATTATTAATTTTAATTAAATATTACCAAAAATTGATGAATGGGAACATTTAGGGCATGAGATTGCAAGATTGCAAAGGAAATAAAATTAAACTAAAATCATTTTGAAGTTTCTTCCTTAATGTTGTAGACCCATATTTCTTTAGATGATTAGGAATATTGAAGAAAAATATTTATTATAACTTAAAACTTGCTTAAGAGGGATTTTGCTTAAAGTATTTTTATTTGCAACTTTTTTGTTAGTACCCTTCCATTAGAAACATTTTTAAAAAGAATTAATTAGTATATGTTCGGATACATTTTAAGATGTTAGTTGTTTGGAAGGTATATTAATGTCAAACTTGTAATTTTTTTAATTGTTTATTTATTTATAGTTAATTATGATATTTACTACTATGATTTTCAAATATTCACAATGCACAGTAAGCATCCTTAAAGAACTTCATGATATTATTATCAAAGTTATCTATGATAATTGTTAGGCGAAAGTATTTGTCTGATTAAGATTTCCTTTTTGTATCGTTTATTATTATTTTTATAAATACGAAAATGGTAAGAAATAAGTTAGTTCAAGTCTCATATAAAAAAGAAGATATTATTTATTTTATTCTTAATTTTGATTTAAATTATTTTTTTTAGAAAACCCCTTTCATGGTTAAGATGTTGTCATGCATATGAAATTACATCCTTAGCTTAAAATGCAAATAAGATGTTGAGAGGTGTAAGCTAAAAAGGATAAAGATAAAAAAAAATTATCATAGAGTAAAAAATGTTTTGTATTTAAAATCGTCTAAAATATAAAAATTATGTATACATAATCACCTAAAATCCAGAAGAAAAAAAATGCAAAATCAAATGAAAAGCCAATCCAATTCTGAAGTTTTTAAAATGAAAATATTAAAATTATGTAGACATAATAACCTAAAATCAAGAAAAAAAAAATGTAAAATGAAATGTGTCATAAGATCTTTCCTTAAAATTGATAACATTTTTTTACCCAATTTGGTATTTGCAATTATGCTTTAATGGCCAAATTGGAAATTACCTAGCAAATGCATCATTATTTAAAAAAAAAAATGGAAATTACTTGACATTGCACCAAATTATTATAGAAATTGGAAATTACTTGACAATGTACCAAATTGTTAGAAAGTATTTTTTTTTTTTTAATGTTGTGGTAGGCTTAAGAATCAGCTAATTGAAAACAAATAAAATTTATTTTTCTAATGATTAAAATTTTTTGTTAATTATTTTCAAATCCAAATAATTTTCTTTTTTATTATTAAATTTTAAGATAACGAAATATGAATGAATGGATATTTTATATAAACATGTTATGTAATAATGTTGAATACTTTCTGACGAGGAATACAATTATCATTAAGTGGAATATACCATGACCTTAACTCAAAATATCTAGACAAATAATTTTACAACAAAGGAAAAACAACTTTTAAAACTTAGTCTCTATCACTTGGTAGGCAGTATTAATCAAGTTGGAAAGTATAGGTGAATGCATCCAAATTTTAAAGTTTGAAAGTACATATGAACAAACTAATATCTTGAAGACATTTTAGTGGGAGAGAGAGAGAGAGATGAATTGTCTCTTACTCTTAACTTTCTTCTCTTATTAATTGTTACTTCAATCAATGAGAAAATTCAACAATTGAAATGTGAATAGAAGAAAGTGTATGAGAAAATAGAATAATTGAAATGTGAAAAGAAGACATCTTCGATAACTTGTAAAGTCTTTCCTTATTTTAGAATCTCAACACTTGAATTTATTGTTAGGTTGAGATTTTGGAGCTGTTTTTATTTTATTTTATATTATTTTTATAATCAATGTTTTCCTCTTTAGAAGGTACTCTACCATCTAAAATGGTTATTTAGATTTTAAAAGTGATTTTTAAAATTTTGTTAATTTTTTTTAAGTGTTTCTATATTAGGAGGCACTTCTAAACCTCATAAAATTATTCCTAAATAAACTCTAATTAAAGAAAGGGTAGAGATGGAGACGACAAACATGATGTATTTAAAATTCTAAGGAGAGGATAAGAAAGAAGAATGACAAAAATGAATGGCTTGTATTTCTAGATATTAATGGAAAATTGATGAGAAGAGAGGGAAATGAAGGATTAGAAAGTGGTTGAGGGGTCTGATGGGACACACCAAGTTGAAAGTGAATTATTGAAGTTGAATTTGTTAAAGAGAGATGGGGCACACGTGGGACCCTTAGCTAAGCTAATGCTCCAATCCATTAAATATAAATATGAAAAGGGTTCTTGATTTAATTTCTTTAATAATATTTTACCAATGAAATTGATGAATGAGAACACATGGGGCATGAGATTGCAAGATTGCAAATAAAATAAGCCTAAACAAAAATCATTTTTAAGCTTCTTCCATAATGTTGCTTTCCTTTATTCCTTTTGGTAATCTGAAATATTGAAAAAAAATTATTTTTATTTGTAGCACTATTTTTGTTAGTAGCGTTTCTATTAAAAACATTTTTAAAGAGAATCCCTTAACATATGTTTGGATATATTTTCTATTTTTATTTTTAAAATAGAAAACTTTATAAAAAAAATGTAGGAATGTTTATACGTAAGTATATACCTTGAATATTTGAAAAGACTTTCTGAAAATTTTAAACTTTAAGAAAGTAAAAAATGTTCACTTTCTCAAAGTTTTGGAAAAAATTTTAAAGAACACATGATAAACTTTTGCTTTATGTGATATAGTTCTTCTATTTTATATAAAAAAAATCAATTATTTTTTTTAAAAAAATAGAATAAGAAGTATATCTAAATGCTACCTTAGCATTCAAATACAAACTAAAAAAAATGTTTTGCTAGTATTTTTTAATAAAGTATTATAAAAAAAAATAGAAGAAATATTTATCAAGTGATTGTTTAAAAATCACTTCGAGTTATTTTTTGAGATTTTTAAAAGTGATTTTAAATAATGGTTACATTAGGACTAATTTTAAATACAATCACTTATCATTTAAATATAAATAAAATAGTGATTTAATGTTATATTATAATAATAAATTAATTATTTGGATAAAACCATCTACTTACAAATTATCTAGGAACCACTTAAAATGATTATTAGATTTTAAAAATGATTTTCAAAAATTTGTTTTATATGTATATAATAATTGTAAGGAAATGGTTTTATACTAGGAGAGACTTCTAATCCTCTTACAATTATTCTTGAAAAACTTTAATTGATGGTTTACATCCTACACTCCATTCCCATTACAAGCATTAAAAGTTGTATTTGATTATTATAGAGAGAGAGAGAGAGAGAGAGAGAGGAGGGAACCAATGGGACCCCTTAGTTATAGTGCCCAATTATGGTCTACCCATCCTGATTAGGGTGAGTTCTCCCCTAAAATTTTTGTACAAAGAGGGATTTGTTTCCTTTCTCAAGATAAAACGTGAATTTTAATAATTACCATTAGCCCACGCAAGTAATTTGTTCATTTACCTACCCTCGGATAATACCTATGCCTTGCCTCTCTCAGCCCATTTTTAGACTCCTCCACTATTTTTTATATAATTTTTAATGGAATGATTGAAGTTAAAATAAGTACATGGTAAATCAGACCTGAAAATTAAATACATTTCTAATAAAAATTAACATTATATTTTCTTCAAGTCATTATATACCCTTCCTTGTTTTGAAACAATAAACTTAAGAAAAAAAATTAAGATGTTAAAATAGAGAGTGATAACATTAATGGAGAAGTATAAACATCTAGAAAGTTGATATATGGACAAAGGAAAAAAAAAGTAATACAAAAATGAATAAACGAATTGAAAAGTTATAAAAGGAATTCAAAAGCAAATTGAAAAAATTAATATGATCTTATTCCTTTTTTTTTTAATCTTTGATTTCAAAAGATAGTTTCAAAATAATAAAAAATTTCAACTACAGTGATGCTTTTCTTTCCAAAAATGCAATTTTTAAAATATGAAAATCTCATCAAGATTAATAGAAATATATAATAAACAATTTGAAAAGGATCCTCTAACCCATTCCTAACTATATGTTTAGCACTTAAATTCATTATGAGTAGGAAAATAAAAGATTGTTTCCAAACTTAAAATTGTATATTTGTCTTGTTTTCTTTTCATAAGGGTCATTATAAAATAGTAAATTCTAAATATAACCAAGTAACCATGTTAAACCTTGTTTTTTTATGTTTCTTGCTTATTTTATTTTTGCTTTAATTGCACAGTAGAAATAAGTTCAAAACTATCGCATTGGCACAACAATTTGACAATTGAAGAATTTTGAAAAAGCTAAGATTAAAAAATTGTTATTAGATATGAGGCCAAAGAATTCTAAAAAAAATCCTTAATTAAGTTCAAGAACTCACTCAGCTTCATACTAGAAAATTATTAAAGAACCAAGATGGAGTTGTAAGTTAAGAGAAAAACACACCAAGTAAAAACACATGCAAAAATGAAGATTGATTTCGTTTAATTTTGAAGCCATAGTGAAATTTGGGTAGTGTAATTGGATTGACAATTTAGTGCATGGATATGAAATGAACAATAGTAACAATAAAAGAATTTTGGTTGAAGCTAAACTTTTTTATCTATTTTGATATCATACTCATAACTGGGCTTTACTATCCTTAAGGCTCCATGCTTCTAGGGATCAACACTATTGCCTACCTTGACATATAACCATAATGTCTACTTCTAGTGAGTGGGTGATGTTGCTGACGAAATACATATATAACTATTGAAGGTTGATGCATTATAAATTCTTAAACTTTCTCGTGCCTAGGAATAATAGGATTTCTACTAAATCTTTTATCAACCAACTATACTTTTTAAATATTGAGGGTATAAATACAAGTTTTATGTACGCGTAATTACAAAATGCAATATAGATTGGATATAATGATAATAAGTTGTGACACCCTTCAAATCCCTACAAACTATTAGCTGAGAAGTCATCTAAACTTTTATTCTATCATCGCTTGAGAGTTGAAATTAATACATTTTTCACTTAATACCTTAGAAGATTGACTTAGCTCTTACACACACTAGCCAAAAATTTTGAGTAGCCAAATGGTCCAAGTGCTAGCTAGATATTAGCTTAGTACAAATGTTTTGATGAGTAAAAAAATCTTTTAAAGCTATGAGAATCACCATTCACTAGAATAAGGTAAGGACCATCAAAAAGCTTCCTTCTCCATTAACAAAGGTATAATATTTCCTAGCTGATCTTGGAGTACCCGGACTCAACCATTATATTTTTAAAATTATACATTGGAAGCCCAAAGTATACAACCATGAAAAGCAATATTTATATGAGGATAATACATATTTCAGCCCAGTAAACCTATTATTGGTTCCAAGCAAAGAAATTTGACACATGCTCTTCAGTTGAAGTAGATCAATTAAGAAAAGCCATCTAGCTCAAATTTTCGACGCACATGCATCTCACAATTGTTTCCAAGAATAAAAAGTGTCATATTGCAATTCAAATACACAAACCATTTTTATTATATGATGCAACTGTACACACTAAATCACAAGAAATTATGCATCAATTCACACAAACAAAATGAAACAGCATATTTACACCATCAGTTCACCTCACATAGATAAACGATTACATGTTTCATTTGGTTACAACCTATGACGTCAACATATTGAGCATTTGGCTTGAAAATAAGCCATCCAGATCCTTCAACCTCGGACAACAATGGATTCTTGCCAAGCCAAGGTTGTGTTAGCTAGCGTTTCTTGCATATGAAGTTATATTCTGCAACTAAACAAAATAAGATCGCATAAAAATACATACCATTGACTTGTCAAGCTAAATTAGAAAAGCAACAAGATTGGGCTTTTTTATATGGGTACTTTTTAAAGGTCAGATCTGACCAACATATGTAAAGGTTACGGAATCTGAATTCCAACAACAAGATGATCCCTTGCAAACCTGCAATCAATGGCCTTTTGTGTTGGAAGTGGAATTGCTTTTTTCTGAGTATACAACCATGAAAAGATGCTATAATTGACTGCTTTATTTGGACCAATACCTATTCAGGATCAAGTGATGTTTAATTCTGAAAGGGGTCTCACCTATAATCACATTGAAGCCTCTCTAAGACTGCTGCAGGCCCTTATTCTTCAATAGGTACGAAGCATGGAAGAAAAGCGTTTTGAGTTGCCTCATCCTCCCACTCTAGTTCATTCCACCACTCGGTTTGTCCTGAAATGACAATACGATGTCCCTTGGCACTGTTGGCGTTGAGTGGCAGCTTCTTTAGAAGTGGACAATTACCTACATAGATTGTATTTAAGTAGATAAATGGCAGGGCTTTCCAAAATATGCTCTTCAATTGTGGTAAATCATCTAAGCGAAGCACTTGGAGTTTGGCAAATGGACCAAGGTTTTCTCCGTTCCCTGCAGATTCAGCACATTTACCGGTACCTATTACTTCTTGCATTTGATCACAATCATGTATTTTAAGAGTTCTAAGGTTTGGAGCAAAAGCAACCCATGTTAGGTCCTTCAACCTCGAACACCTTTCGATGCCCACCCACTCAAGGCTGTGGAAACTGTTGTGGGAACTGACCTTTGAGTTAAGGTAATTAGATTCTACTGTTTTCTTTCCTTCCCCAACCCAATCAATCTCCAAATCTTCCAACGAGCCACAGTTTGAGATATAGAGCTCTTGGAGATTCTTTACATTGCTGAGGGATGTTATATTGAAAGAGCTTGAACCGTTGAAATTCTGGAGGCCTAGACTGGAAATGCAGCTTCTTAGCTTGTCAGGGCTTAAAAGCCTTTTGAAAGCAGAGACATTTGTTATAGTGACACCTAAATCATGCAAGTACTTTAAGGACTCCAATTCCTCAACCAAGGCTTCATCACCATCACAAATTCCACAGTCGAACATATCAATCACTTGCAACATCAAAAGACTTGATATCAACTGCTTTGGAATTGAAGAAAGTTGATACATGGAAGCCAACCCCAAACATTTCAATTTGTCCAGGTTCTTCAACTCAATTGGCAACTCTTTTATTTTAGTATGTGATAGGTCGAGAAATTGTAATGAAACCAAATTAGAGATTCCCCGTGGTAATTCAGTTATACTATTCCTTGTCAAGTCTAAAACTCTTAGATTTGGCATAAACTGGAAGAAACTATCAGAGATCATCTTCAAATTATTATCCCGAAGAAACAAAGTTAGGAGATTGGGGCAATTGGGGGACCCTGTTAGTTTCTCAATTTGGTTGCCGATCAGTGAAATCCTTTTTGGCTCCATCCATCTAGCAACTTCAGGAGCTTCAGTTAACCCACAGACCGCCTCCACCAAGAACTCGTGCTGCTCCTTCCCAGTTCCACAAGCTATCCACAATGCCATATCACGGATTACATCATGCAGTTTTACTTTATAATCATTATTAGTTTCTTCTAATAGACATGCATGAATCAGAGTGCCAATAATGTTGTAACCCTGGTTTTGTGCTCCCTCCATGTCATCAAATTCATCTAAAAAGCCTTCACAAATCCACTGGTATATCAAAATTATTTTTGGCATCTCATAATCTTCTGGAAATAGAGAACAATACAAGAAGCAAGATCTGGCAACTTCGGTGGGTAAGCAATCATAACTGTATTTTAAAAGAGGAAACACTTTGTCCCCCATACCTGGAAATTTTGAGGCAGAGCTTCGTAACACTTTTATTGCATACTTCCATTCCTGCGGCGTCTTCTTACAAGCCATGGCCCTGCCCATGGTAGTTAGCACAAGTGGCAAACCGCAACACTCTTGTGCGACGGCTTGAGCGAGCTCTGGTATCTCAGGATGGAAATCGAGAGTATCTTCTCCAAGCTTCATTCGAAACAATTCCCAGGATTCTGTCCATGTTAGGCATTCCACTTTGATCTTCTTATCAGCTTCCATTTGAGCGCACACCTCTTCTGATCGAGTGGTGAATACTATCTTATTTTTCTTACTTTGGAATGGAACCCCGACGTCTGATAAAGTCAACCGCTCCCATAAATCATCTAGCAACAGCACAAACCTCTTTTCGCTCAGGACTCTCCAGATGCTCGTAGCTTTCTCATCTCGACTTTTGCTTTTCCATTTATCATCGCAAAACCCTATCTTCTTCCAGATGTCGTCCTGAATGTTTTCAAGGTTTACATTTTTGGAAACTGTTGCCCAGATCACAAAATCAAAATCATGGGTTCTTTTAGTAAAAGCATTATTGATTTGGGTTAAGAGGGTGGTTTTCCCAACTCCTCCTAATCCATATAGGCCGATAATTCCCACTTGTTCTTGATGAAGGCTGCTCCAAACCTTACCAATTCTGGAATTCATGCCGACAGTTGCTTCACTAGGCCTTTCACCTACGCGAGGTGAAGGTAACCTCTCAGCCACCACATCCGAAGGTCTTCGGCTCATTAGAATGTCCACTTCTTTCAACTTTCTAGCTACTCTCTTCCCCAACTTGTATCTGGTCCTGCAATGCCTAGGACAGCAACCACCCAGACATTTCTTCTCAACCTCGTCAGTGCCATCTCCAATCAGTTGAGTGACTTGAGTTTCCAGAGTTTCAACCCTTGAAAGCCACCCTTGTACTTGGTCCAGCGGCTGCATTTGTTCCCTCTCGGCAATATCCACCTTCCTCTTCATATCGTTCCTTAACTCCTTCAATCTTTCCCAAGCAGTTCCCAATTCTACCAGATTTTCAGGGAGTTTGCGCAGGTAATTTGCATGCTCAGTAGTGCCATCCCAGAAGCTAGAGACAATGCGGTCGGCGGGGAGTGAAATCGAGCAAATGTTGCCCATGGTTTTGTCAACGAGGATTAAGAACTAGAGAAATGATGAGAGTGGAGAGCTTTGGGATGATCAATCAAGCCTTAGAGAGAAGGTTTAGAAAGTGTAGGTATTGGCTCCAATATCTAATTGAAGGAAGTGCTTTATGTTATCCATTAATTTGATACCAAGTTGTAATCACTATGTGTTTGGGTGATCTCACAGTATAAAGAATAAAGTGCATGTGCCTTCCTTTGCTTTCTTTGCTGCTGTTGTGCTTGGCTACAGATATTCTTAGCTTTGCCAAATACAGAGAGAGGGTTTTGCAATATTCTTTTCTAAGAGGAGAGAATAAAGTTGCTGAAGCCATCTTGTTGGGCAAACATGAGATCAAATGCTAGTTAATCCCATGCTTCATCAGTTGTACGCCCTTATCAGTTTGGTTGCTTAGATGCTTTTCTTGCCATGAACAACCTCTTTGGATATCTTCTTTCCTTCATTTTGAAGTCCCTTTTGCTTTCTTCTATAGCCCTCCTGCACAATGAATCATTTGATCATCATTCAAAAATGAAGTCCCTTTTCCTTCATTTATGTTTATAAATACCCAAACATAAAATGAAACATGCCACCTAAAAAACATGTGTTGCTAAGCTGGCATGGTTCGAGAGGAATGAATGCATATATGGCAAGACAATCGACCCCTACGCACAAGGCAACCTCTAAGCAGTGATAGGCGCACTTAAGATTTTTTTGCTTTAGAATTTAAAGATAATTAACAAAGTTGGAGAGGAAGGTGTTTAAGGATGATCAAATTGGAAATTACTTGGCAATGCACCAAATTATTGATGACAAAGCTTGTTGATGTGGTATGATAATTTATTTATATCATGTCATCTTATTGAGAATTAATTAATTGAAAATAAATATCATGATAAGTTATTTTATTAAAAAGAATTTGTAAAGTTTATTTTTCTAATAATTAAAAGGTTCCATTATTAATTTTCAAATTTGAATTTTATCTTTTTAACTAATTTTTATGTCATGTTTGGTTTTAGAAAAATATAAAGAAAAGAAAAAATATTCAAAAAATTAATTTTCTTATTTTTAGTTTTACTATAAAAAAAAAAATACAGAAAAAAATAAACTATAATTGAAATTAGTTACCTAATACATTTTAAAATTATTTAATCTTTATCTGTAGGAGTTAAAATGAGTTTAATGAGTTTGAAATAATATATAAAATAGATTATTAATTTTAAATCTACTTTTTTATTTTCTTTTATTTTTTCTTTTCTTCTATTTTTTCCCTCTATTTCTTTCCCTCTCCTTTCCTCTTTAGAAATTTTCTGGAAATATAGGCTTAAGATGACAAAATATGAGTGGACAATCATACTGTACTAACATGTTGATGGGGTACAATAGATATATTGAATACTTTTTTATTAGTAATACAATGATTATTAAGCGAAATATGTCATGACCCTGAGTTAAAATATCTAGACAACTAATATTCAATTAAAATATATTTATATATATATAGAAAATTAAAAAAAAAAAAAAAAAAAAAAAAAAAAGCCTCTGTTATTGGTTAGGCAATAGTATTCAAGTTGGAAAATTAGATGTAAATATATTAAAATCTTGAAGACATCTTTGTTAGAGAGATGTATTGTCTCTTATTCAACTTTCTTCTCACATTAATTGTGATTACTTAAATTAATGAGAAATAAAAAATCAATTGAAATGATGATTTGTAGCCTATATTAAGTCTTATTGCAACTCCAACTGAAAAAAATAAATTGTTAATAACTTGTAGTAAAGTCTCTCCTTATTTTGAGATCTTAGTGCTTGAATTCATGGTTAGGTGGAGATTGAATTTTTTTTTTCTACTTATTTTTATTTTAAAACCAATTCTTTTTTCCTTGGGCACCTACTATACCATGAAAGTTTTGTTTGCTGCATCTAAATGGATATGGATTTTGAAAAAGGCTTTTAATTTAATTTCTTTAATAATCATTAATGTTAATAATATTTTACCAATGAAGATGATGAATGGGAAGGTTTAGGGAATGGGATTGCAAGAGCCTGAACTAAAATCATTTTTAAACTTCTCCATGATATTGCAAGCCCTTATTCCTTTTGGTGATTTGAACTATTAAAACAAAAACATTTTTATCAGTTTGGAACTCATTTTTGAGGGATTTTAATTAAAGCATGTTTATATAATGTCTTTGCTAATATATCTTTAGAAATGTTTTAAAGATAATTACTTAATATATATTTGGATACATTTCCTATTTGGTAACGGTTTTTTAAAACAATTATGAAAAATAGTTTTTAAATATGTTTTAAGAATATATAACTTTTATATGTAATGCTTATTTTCGATATTTGTATACTTATTTTTTAAAACAACTCTTAGAAAACAAATAAAAACAAATAAAATATGATCCTTGAAAAAACTTTTTTTTTAAATTTTTAAAAATATAAAATTGTTTTTTGTCTTCTGATTTCCAAATGCATTTTCTTGTTTGCTTATTCTTGATAATAGAAAAGTATTTTAAAAACAATTATCAAATAAGACCTATATAAAATTTAAGGATTTTTATGAAAACGTAAGTAAAGTCTTTATTATTAAAAACATTTTTTTTATTTTTAAAATTGAAAGAAGTAAAACAATTTCACTTTTTGAATAGGTAAATTGCTACTTTTTTGTGTAAGATTTTTTATATTTTGTCTATGAGTTTTTATTCTTAAAATATATATATAAAAAATAGGAAATGTATGCAAAAGTCACCTTAGTATATGGATATAAACTTAAAAAAAGTGTTTTGGAAGTATTTTTGGTCATTTATTATAAAATTTAAAAAAAAAAAAAAGCATTTCTTTTAGAAGAATAAGATAACAAGTAATTGTTTAATTATGAATCATTTGAAATGATTCTCCAAATTTTTAAAAGTAATTTTCAAAAATGTGTTAAACACCTAGTTTTTATAAGAAAACACCCAGTTTAATTCTTTCCAAAATATATCTCAAATGGGCTCTTGATCTTCCCATTCAAATTCTATCCATGGCACTTGGTGTCCTTGAGTTGTATGTAAGTTCATTGGAGCAATTAGTGTTTAAGAAAGCTTCGAAGAAATAGGGATAATGAACTATATATATATATAAAAGAGTCTACTTAAGAGTGATACTAGTTAAAATACTTATTTTAGTTTGTAGTGCTCTTAGTAGTCGTGTTTGCATTTGAAATGTTTTTAAATAAAATTATTTATTGTTCGGATATAAACCAAAAGGGGGGCTTTATTCTGGTCTAAAGTGATGATCAGCTAGATTAAGTTACTTAAAGTTGACAATTATGTTTCTAATATTATTAAATTCACTCTACATGTTTCCTAGGTTTTATAGGGGCTTTTGATGACTTAAGATCATCACTTTTGACTTAAGAGTGATTTAGCATTTGAGGCAATTCTGGCTTATTTCTTTTCCATTTTTATTCATGTTGTCACACTCGAATTGCTAAGGTTTTCTTCGTATAAATAAGCTTTAATGTATTGAAAAATATGTGCCCCCAATTAAAATTGTCATTATTTTCCTATGTATTCCCAACACTCTGAATGGCTTAACTCATGTTCGAGATTAAGTCGTAATGGTTAGCGGTATCCTCTCAAGTCATAAAAAATACTACATTAAATCCTCTCAAGAATTTAAACTAGTTTTTTAATAAAATAACATTTGTACAACAAAATTAATGAAAATTTTCAAGAATATAATATGTGCTCGTGACAAATAAATGTAAATTTAAAAAATGAACAATAAATACTAATGTAGAGATAAAAATTTATTTCCTTGAATTGGATTATTTGAAAGCATATTACATTTCAATATTTAAAAAATTAAATTAGTTTAAATTTTACTATAAAAAAAATCTATATTAAAAAAAACTAACTTAAAACTATCATAATATACATATACTTAAATTCCTTTGAGTTTATTTATATTTATTTATTTGAAAAATAATTAATACCTATCAATAAAATTATTGATTTTTTAAATAACACTCTAAGTACATTTTGAAAAAAAAAAATTAAATCATTCAAAATTTTTAAATATGATTTTATACAAAATATTTTACTTGAAATTTAATGTTTAAAATCTCTTTAAAAAACTGATTGAAAATTTTTGGTTGTTAGTTTATTTAATTTATTAAAATTAATGAAAGTTGTATTTATAATCAATATTGTCAAATTAATTTTTATTTAAAAAATATATTTTATAAATTATTAATTTTTTTAATTAATTTTTATATTAGTTTAGTTGTTTTTAATTTCATGAACTTTATATTTTTTTAAAAAAATTAAATAAAAAATGAAAGTGTTAAATATTATAAAAAATTAATATTAGTTTTTCTTTTTTCGCTTTTTTCCTTGTTCCCTAGGAAATGCGAATTATGCCATTTTCTTCATTTAAAGTTTTGGGGTTATTTGTGCCACTGCTGAAGCTTCCCACAAGGGTTTTGGGTTTTGGGTTCTGGGTCAGGGTTTTAGGATTTTTGAATGATGGTTACAGTCTGCTGTTCGGAACCAGAATCATGGTTTAGGGTTTCAGATTGTTAATCTTCGTGTATAGTTGTAAAGAAATGTATGAACATACCCAAACTTGGCATGTCGAGTTCTGCCTGAATTTTCGCAGAGATTAGGATTTTCTTCAAAAATCAAACCTCATTCAAGATACTAGCACGCACAGTGTGTTTCATGTTTGTGGTTTGTTGACAAGTTTTGCTTCAATTCCTCCTTTGAGTGTGTTGAATTCTCCCATTCATTTCAGGTGTTTTCCACTCCAATCCCATTTGGGCTTTCTTGATTTTTCGACCGAACGCATTTGCATTCGGATATGATCATCTGAGTCATTTCATAATTGATATCCTCTGAAGGCATCTATTACCTTCAAACAGAAGTAATCTCATTCGGTCTATAAGTTGAATGTTCATTGATCTCAGGTCTTTTCTGCTCAAATCTCATCTGGGTTTCTTGATATTTCAACTGAGACCAACTTCCGATTCAAGTATCTCCATCTGGGTCATTTGATAATTGAAAGATATTTCTCACCTCAAGCAGATCTTGTCTCATTTGGATTGTAAGTTAAATCTTCACTCCTCTCGCGTGTTTTCTGCTTAAACCCCATCTGGGTTTTCTTGAGATTTCAACTGGTACGGCTCCCAATTCAGAAAGTTCATCTGAAAGATAAACCCTAGAACAGAACGGTTTCAAGCTCTGAATCGAACTAACATGAGCTTTCCTACAAATACTCCTCCAGTTTTCGCCCCATACGCAGAATCCTGCGGTGATGCTCTTGAATGTTGGCCTCAATTCCCAATGGGCAGAAGCTCAGAAAATTGTCCCCACATTGAAACCCCATTATTCAAGAAGCCTAAAATTTCTGAAACAGTGACCAATCTCAGGATGCCTGGATCAAATAACAAAGTCATGACTGATACTTTCTTCAAGACCCAACTATGCATGAAATTCAGATTGGGTACTTGTATCAATGGGGATGAATGTAACTTTGCCCATGGCACTGGAGATATTCGAAGGCCTCTGCCTCATGGGCAGGAGCTTAGTTGCAAGGAGGGATATGTGTCTGGGATATGGAATCGAGACCATAGGTTAAACAGCAAAATGAAGCTATGCAGGATTTTTAGTAGAGGAGAAAAATGCCCATATGGGGAAAGGTGTAATTTTCTTCACGAAGGTTTCGAGAAGTGTAGGGAAGGTTCAGGTAAGTTTAGGGAGAGTTCTTCCATAAGCATTGGATGTACTGGATCAGCAAGGGGTTACAGGAATGGTTCTGGTCAATTGGAGTTCAAGAGGTTTGGGGATTCAAGTTTGAATGCTAATCAGGTGAATGCAAATCCAGGATTCTGGAGAACTAGGCTCTGTCACAAGTGGGAGATGTCTGGTAACTGTGCATACAGGGAGAAATGTGTCTTTGCTCATGGACAAGCTGGTATTCTTCCAGTGCTTAACTTACTTTTACCAAAGCTGATTCTCAGCCCAATAGTTTCATTTTCAGACATGCATGTGCTACTGCACAATTTTGTTTGGTGATATCAATATGTGATTGATTTAGATAAAAACTTCTGATACATGTTCACTCTTAATTCCCTTATGAATAGTTCTTTAGTTTTGCACACAGGCCTTGATGATGCACATAAGTAGAGTGTTCGAAAAAACATTGGCTCATCATGTGCTCCTTGAGTAAAGAACTTGAGAAGGATCTTCTAACTTAATCAGTTGTGCCTTGATTTCAAAACAAGGTTTTGGGTTTTCTGTCATTATCTTGACACTTCCCTCTTTTCGCTGTTACTGTCAATGCATCCATCAAAGTTCTAGATTCCTTTTTGCTAGGTTGTTTGGTATCAACTAGAGCTTTAAATTCAACTCCTGTATGGCACTTGAATGGTAAAGAGTTCCCAGCACTATCTGACCATGAACATAAGATTTGATCTGGACTCGAGATTACTGAAGGGAGTACATACCATTGTATAAATATGGCTTATTCCTTATTCAGAAGTTGTTGGCAAATTAGTAGATTTGATTTCTGTAAGTTCTACCAATTTGTTAAGATTGTTTATCAGCTTTGAATCATTTGGGAACTCTTAATTTTATTTTGTAGTAGCTCAGAAGGTTGATTTACATTCATGGAAGATCAGGTTATGTGCATTTTTGTACTTTTTATGAGCCCAAATTTGTGTATGAATAGAATTTCAACATTTCCACATGAACTGGATGGAGAAATGGTAACTCATTTTGCTTCAATTATGACTAGTGCTTGTCATGGTTGTTTGAACGTTGAATATGGAAATGGAAACTTGTTCCTCCAAGTGAAAGGATTAATGCATCAAGCCATATTTGAACTTTGAATGTTGCATGGGAATCTTACTATCTTGTGTTTTACTTGTACATAGTCTTTTGAATGTACAAAACCATGATAAGAAATGCAAATACTGCATGTTGGAAGAAAGGGTGCTGTTGCAGAAAATGGCAGCCTTCATAATGTGTGCACATCCATTTGCCTTGTTGATGATTCCCTGTTCTTAATCGGCCTGCCTTCCAAATTCTTTCAGGACAGCTCATCCTGGAATGGAGGAAAATTTTTTTGGTTTCCTGATGGTTTCTTTTATTTTGGTTCACAGAACTGAGGAAGCATGCAGTACAACCTGAAGGTGGGAAGGAACATGCAGCTCCAAAGACTCTCCCTTCTGCCAAGGCTGATGCAATGACCCATAAAACAGGGCCAGGAGCTACATATAACCAGCCACTTCAGGAGAAGAAGTGCGCATTCAAATGGGAAAAGCTGGGGAAGATCAATGGCATCTATGCTGATTGGATTGATGATATGCCCCTTGTGCATAGCTCTGTCAAGTAAAGTGAAGGCCTGAATATGAGTTTTGTAAATGTCAACGGCTAGACTTCAAAGTTCATTACACCATTTTGTATAGATAACAGAAGGTTGTTACATTTAGCTTCCAAATTTCAAAGTAACATCACTCCATTTTGTATAGATTGGAGAAGTTAGTCACATTGCTTCCCAATTTGTCTTGAGACTTCACTTCAATTGCAAGACATATGGATTTGATTTGAAGTGTCTTGAACATTTTCCTCTATTTCTCCTCTGATATAGTAACAAATGGATATGATTTTACTAAAACCTGCTGTTAAGACCATATTAGTCAATTCTCTATCAGACAAACAAGTTCAAATTAAGATGGGGATTGATAAATCTGTTAAAGTGCTTAATAGAAGTGAAAAGTAGTTGATGTCTTCTTAAATTTTGGTGTTGAATCTAACTCCTTAAAAATAGCTAAAATCATCAAAAAAAAAAAAAAAAAAAAATAGTAAATTATAATTGGGAGAATTACCCAAAAGGGTAGGCTGAACAGAACAATTACTAGAAAGAGCGGTATCTTTTAATAATTCTTGGGGAGGACTTTAATAAACTTAATATACCAAAATTGCCCTTTAACTAAAACTTTTAAAATTTAAAGTATTTAAAGCACTTCACTTGATTTGTCAATACATTTATGGTACATGGGTCCCACATTTATTGTAATTATTGATATTTATATTTTAAATCAAAATTTTGGGTTTAACCCTTACAATTATATATAATTTGTTATTTAAATTTACTATTTTAAAAAAAATACTTTTAAAAAATATTTTCAAAATATCATTTATTGTTTTTTTTCCTTTTTTATTTTTATTCTAATTTTAAATTTTATGAAGAAAAAATAAGTTTTATAATTATATAATAAAAATGATGATTTTTTCATATATATATTTTAAATTGATAAATTATGTTTTTGTATTAAATTTAAGGAAGATAAAATATTTAATTTTTCATTCAGATTCTCTAAAAAGAATAAGAAAATGATAGAGAATGTTTGATCATTTTTTTATTTTTATAATAAAATAATTTAAAAATATATATATGATTTTTTTCCTTTGCATAGTGTTTTTTTTTTTTTTTTAATTTTCATATAATTTTTTTTTTCAATGCATCGAGTGAATGATGTTAATATATTTGATATGTTGAACATTAATAAGGTATAAAAGGTGATCCTCAATATTATTATTTTTATTATAAAATACAGGCATAACAAAAATATGTTATAATTACAATATAAATAAACTTACATTATAATACATTACAATAAAACCTAATTAAGAAATTTATGAATTTTTTTATAAAAATGGTAATTTGTATGATCATACCATATTTCACAACATACCTATATCATAAATAATTTCTGAAATAAAATGAAATACTAATTTGAATTCACGTAATTTATATATATATATATATATATATACAAAAATTATTAAATAATTTCAAAACACTAAATAAATGTTGTTAATATATTAATGCGATGTGTTAATACCAATAGGGTATGAATAAACATTTTTAGAATTATTACTTTTATAATGAAATATAGGTACAACATAAATGCATTATACTTACAATATAAATATACTATCATTACAATATATTACAACATAATTTAATTTATTTTTATTTAATTTTTTCACGTGCTATATTACCCAATGAATAATTGTGAGTTATTTCATTTAATAGGTGTGTGTTAGTCAATTGAATATTTATATATTATTCAATTGATGAGTGCTCGTAAAAAATAATTATTTATTATATTATGATATCAAAGTTTTTAATTGTATGTTTTATATATAAAACGATATAATAAATTTAGAATATGGTTTTTATTTATGAGATATTAAATTTTTTTTTACAAGGTTCTTTAAAAAATCTCAAGTTTTTTTTATAAAAAAAAATAGCAAATTTTTAAATAGTTAATTATTCAAAATTGATAACAATTTTTTCAAGCTGAGAAATGTCCCATTAATTGCCTATCAACCGGTACTTATCATCATATATGGGTCTCACAACATTTATCAATCTGTACTTATCATCATGTATGGGCCCCACATGATTGACAATCTCAATTTATTTATAAATAATATAGAAAACATATTCAAGGGTAAAATTGTCTTTTAAAATAGTGAGCCTTCATAGTCATTATTTTTTCTAACCCACCCTTTTGGGTAATTCTCCCGTTATAATTTTGCTATATTAAGTTTTATTTTAAAAGAATTTTATTTTTAATGTAAAAAAAATTAATTAAAATAGAATTTATACTTCTAATAAATCAATTAAAATAGAATTTGATTTGGTATACTTCACATAAATCAAAGTTTTGTTTTTTCTTTTAATTTTATTATATCAAAGAAAGATAAAAACTTTTATTTTAAAGAAAATATTTTAAAAAATTAACAATAAAAATATTTACTTAAAAAAAAAGATACAAATAAAATGAAAATAATTTTAAAATTTACTAAACAAATTCAATAGTTTTAAAATAATTTTGAATATTAAACTATTTAAAATTTATGTTATCAAGTACACTTTAAAAAAATAAAACAATAAAACTTCACTTGACATAGTTAATGATATTTTTAAAGCAGTTGTAAAGGCTAGATTTGAAGGAAAATGTGAAAAAAAAAAAATTAAACAAAAAGTAGTTGAAAAGCAAAAGTGAAAGAAAAAAAAATTATATATTTAAAATCAATAAAACATTTTTATATAATACTTCAAACACATTTAACTTATTTTCCATTTTTTTATGTAAAAATTAAATAATTTTAAAATATATAAAATTTTAATTAATTTTTTTTTCATATTTCATAATGTAATCAAATAAGATATCAACATTTTTTTTTTATTTCCTTGATACTTTTCAAAAATTGATTTTTATTATTTAACCCTTCTCTATGCTAGTAACTTTTCATATAGAAAATGAATAAATTATATTTCAATCAAAAGTCCTCAGTAGTCATATATTTTATTGTAATTCATAAGTTTTATAACAACTAAGCAAAAAATATTATTAAGTTGCTTCCCCATTTCCAATTCTCAACAAGTTGTAGCTCCTTTTTGATATGGAAAGAGTTCATGTTCTCATGTTTTTCCACACCTGATGTCCCCACAGCTCCTTTTCTCACCCAGTGGAGGGGCCTTCTCTTCTTTGCAAAGCTATGATATGCCCTACAACTCACTGAACAATTCATTCCAGAAATCTGAAGTTGTAATGCTCACAGCTAATCATCATAGAGTCCCATGCATTACATAAATCACAGGCAATTCTGTGTTGTTCCCCTCAAGATTTGTTGGTCTATATATATGGCTAAGGTCCACCCAAAAAATGGCTGTAACATCAGAGCAGAGATATCCAATGCAAGTGAATGTCATCTTCCAATTCTAGCAATCAAACATCAGAACATCAAATATAAGACAAGTCGCCTATTCTATTCCATTGGCCTGTTCCGTTCCGGCATAGTGATGCAAACAAGAAATATAAACACTCCCTGGATTAGCATTCTATCCTCAGAATATTCTCTAACTGCCAAGAAATAGACAGCAAATGCTTAGCTACTTTGTTTCATTCACCCTCTCCTGTTGTTTCCAAGGCGGCATAGTCACTTCCTTTGGAGTTTCAATGCCAAACAACAAGTGCTCATTTTGGTAGCATCCTATCTTGAGTTTTTTATTCTCTAAGTCTCTAGGCAGGTACCAATCCACAGTTTGTGGGGCTGCTCAAATATTTTGCTTGTATTACCACATTCCTCAATCATCTCATTGCAGTAAACACAAACCACTCTAATCATACCCCATCAAAACTGACTCAACCTTAATCTAGACCAGTATGTCTACAGGCGCATGTCGGTGCGCAAAGCACCTGAATAAGCGCGTGAGCAGGTTCACATGTTGATAGAGAAAGAGAGATGGATACTAAAACTTTGGGATCTATGATTGTTAACAACATAAACATTGGGATATATGAATATAATCAACCAGGTCATCTTTCCAAATTTCTAGAGTTATAAAATCCACTGAAAGCAGTTTGAGAGGGCCATGAGAAAGAAATCACCAGCCATCAGGTTTTCTCAACCGATTTTTTGAGTGATTTTAGATTCATTTTTCTCATAAACAGAAGCAAATTTCAGGTAGATGGAGGATGAAAACATTGCATCAGAACAAAGTGAAAGAAGAGAGGCCAATGGAAATGCAGACAGCTTATTAGCAGCTAGCATCAACAAAAAACTAAGTTCGCTTACATCCTTACCATCTCAGTGTTGTATCTATAGAGTGCCTGACACACTCCGCCGAGTAAATGAAGAAGCCTTTGTGCCTCGAATCCTCTCAATCGGCCCTGTCCACCATGGGAAAGAAAGGCTACGAGACATGGAAGGTCATAAATGGCAATACCTTAAGGCCCTTCTCCAGCGAAAACCGGGAACAATGGTAGAACGCTATGTTAAAGCCATGAGGGAGTTGGAAGCAAGAACAAGAGGATGTTACGCAGAGATCATCAAATTTGACAGCGATGAATTTGTCACAATGATGCTTCTTGATGGCTGCTTCATCATAGAGCTCTTCCTCAAAAACAAGAATAAGCAATTGAGGGATGAAGACGACCCTATATTCAATAGAACTATGGTACTCACGGATCTTCATCGTGACCTCATATTACTGGAGAATCAGCTACCCTTCTTTGTTCTTGAGACTTTGTTTAATCTAATTGAGAATACCGACCAAGAAGGTCCTTCCACCTCTGTCCTTGAGCTCACCTATGTTTTCTTCAAATTTCTAGGTCTTCAAGAAGTTTTGATCAGAGACTCTCAGCCTGATGTGAAGCATTTGCTAGATCTATTACGACTATGGTTTGTACCACCTTCTTCAACCAAGTCAACTAGTAAGAGTAAGTTTGAGCTCATACGTAGCGTGACAGAACTGCATGAGGCTGGAGTGAAGTTCAGGATGGGAACAGTAAGTTGTTTGATGGAGATAAAATTCATAAATGGGGTTCTGGAAATTCCACCTTTAACCATTGAAGACACTACTGATTCTCTCCTTGGCAATCTTATAGCCTTTGAGCAGTGTTGCAATCGCTTCACTCCTCATTACATCACTGACTATGTGATTCTCATGGAATATCTCATAAACTCTCCAAAGGATGTTGCACTGCTAAGTCGATATGGGATCATCAACAACTTGTTAGGTGACAATGAGGGCGTGTCCCATCTCTTCAAGAAGCTGGGAAAAGAAGTGGTGTTTAACAGTGACAAATTTCAATTCTCAAATCTTTGCCGTGATGTGAATAAATATCATAAGACTCGTTGGCATATATGGAGAGCAACTTTAAGGCGAGATTATTTCAACAATCCCTGGGCAATAATTTCATTTATTGGTGCAGTTCTTCTCCTCTTCTTCACATTGATCCAAACTGTGTGTTCTCTCCTTTCTCTAAAGAAAGGAAACAACAAGTAGTCTAATACAACACAACATTTCTTTGGTATCTTTCCCTCTATTTGCTTTTTGTGATTTGACATAAGGTACTAGAGAAATCGTGATTTCAATCACTATCTTTTCTTCTACTCTTGCTCTTTCTTTATCTAGGAGATGGTCCCAAATAAACAAAAACAGGTATAGAAGCTATAATTGTAAACCACAAACGAATCTATGGAAGCATTGAGCTCTACTTACATCCAATAATGTACTTTTAGGATGTTGTCAAAAGTGTTCCCTTCTCTAAAATTTGTTCATCCAATAATATATATTACCCTTGGTAGCTTGTTTCCCCTTAATCAATTAATCTCCTCTGTAACATTATACATGCCACTGCATCAGGCATCTCTTTCTCACTCCAAAGGGCTGCTATTCTACAATAAGGATTGGATCTTTGTTCTTTCTATGTTACTTGAATGTTTCTGTTAAGATTCTTCTCCTCTTATATGCATCTTTTCAGCACAAACAAGAGAAAAATGAAGAAAACAAAAAGAAAAAGAATACTAGAATTCCTAGCTACAGTTCTAAATCCAGGAGTGCTGACCCAGTGAGGATTCTGTGCTAAGCTGAAGAAAGAGCTAGTTCAAGCATGGAACCCTCCAGCATTTATTATGAGTGCCATCAATTATAATTTGTAATTATATATGCTGCAAAATCACAGACCCGCTTGTCTCTTTTGACCTTGAACTTTTGTTCATTTTGATCCTGTATCTCCACACAGAATTCAAGTTGAACTAAATCATACATTATTGATGCTGTTGTGGTCCACTGCTGCAGTGGCCTATTAACTGTCATATCACATTCTTTCGGAGTTCCTTTAGATGAAGGCACTGCATCCATGGATTTTGCACTCTATGTAGGCTAAGAGCAGGGCTGAGTGGCAGGCATCAATAATGGCACTCTATGCTTATTGATCCCAGGCAACAAGTATAAAACAATACTACCATCAGCTCATTAGACTGCCTGAGGCAGTGGCTTGCTAACAAACTAGATGCAATGGATTGAAAAATGCTATTATCATTAAGGGTGAGATTCTGCAACCACAACCTACCCAGAGGGGAAAAACACACACACACACAGAGCCTCAAGAATGACTATCACGCCACTATTTTTGGTTTCTGCAGCCCTTGACATTCACCTGTGTAATATCCCTAGGGGCTACTCACTATTTCTCTCTTACAGCACACACAGAGACAGAAGACTTAAAACTCAGATTTTACCATCTTGGGAGACTGACACCTTACAGATTTGATGCATTACTTGATGAATAAATATTAGAAGTCCTCTCTCTCTCTCTCCCCCTCTTCCTCTCCCTCTCTCTCATCACAAGTCACTGGTTGGACGGTTGGTTCAACTATGGTCAAATAGTGATGTCAATATGACATTATAAATATATAATTTCAAACGATTTTATTAATCTTGACAAAGACTGGGTAGATTGGTGACAGTAACAAAGGATAAGGAGGTTTGGAGTGTGGTTCTGCATGAAATCTTTTGAAGCCTTTGAATATAGTGGCATATAGAAGTTCTTAAGAAATTCAAATTCCAATCATGAAGCTCAAAACATATTGTGTCCAGGAGACTGGAGACATTTTATTTGGGAAGGGACGAATGTTCTAGGAAGCAGCTCCTCTTTTGTTGATTTTTTGGCTTTATTTCCTTCTTCAGTTGCCTTCTTGTTTTCCTTCTTCTGCATAGCTCTCATGTATTGGGACAACTTTGGCCCCAAAATTCAGTTTGGCTATATCAGGAAAAGAAAAATAACAATAGCTAAAACTAAAAGGAAACAAGGATTTAATGAATGAATTGCCTACTCCCTCCAAGCAAATAAGTCATGCCATCCAAGTCACTAATAAACCTAAATAAATAACCAGTTTACAGAAATGAAATGAAGCTATAAAATGAAAAATAAACCAACCCATCTACTGAAGTTTCTCTGTTCCAGGAAAGGAAGGGAAATATGCAATAAGAGCATCATTATATCCAACAGGATCTACTGGAGTTTCTTTATACCAGGAAAAGAAGGGAGGATTGCAATAAGAGCATCACCATATCCAACAGGTTCTGTTGAGTGAAACATACAAAAATAATAAGATGAAATGAAGTGAAATATTAGAGAACATGGGTGGAAATGAACTGAAAGATGAACAAACATACCACCATCCTCTCGAAGTATCTTTATGACCTCCCCAGATACGTCAGACTGGAATGAAATTGTGAAAAAAATAAAATAAAATAATCATCATTTGCAATCTTAAATTTACAGAAAAAGGTAGTTTATCTTTTACAGCAGAAACAAGAAAACAGCAGGATGATGAAAATAGAGGAAACCAAGAACCCTCGTTTTTATTGTTGAGAACACAAACAGAAACACATACAATCAAAAGGTAGTTATCTTTTACAGCAGAAACAAGAAAACAGCAGGAGGATGAAAATAGAGGAAACCAAGAACCCTCGTTTTTATTGTTGAGAACACAAACAGAAACACATACAATCAAATGAAAGTTAAGACCCAAACCTCAATTGGAATTTCACCACCAAGTTGTTCGATGTAGCAAAGCACTTGGCCCTCCTTCACTATTTGCCTCTGTTGAATAATAGCACAAATGCTATCAGAACTCAGAAGAAGGTAATACACATGTCATGGCACAAAAAGTGTGATGACATTGCTTATATGAACTTTGTGAAGCACACAGTAATGCGCATGACTTGGATTTGGACTGACTATAGCTTGATGGGAAGGGTTAAATTGGTTGGTATTTTGAAAAATAAAATAAAAACTGCATGCTGTCAACGTGAACTTGATCAATACATAAAGAGGGAGAGATGTGCAAACTCAATCTGCCCAGTAAAGAATCTCCCAACCATGAATCATGGCATTAATATTTGTCTATCTTCTAATTTAGAGATCCAAGTCAATAGCCCCATGATAAAAACCAAAGCATTCCACACTGATTCTTTTCTTTTCTGGAGGTAATGATGGCAAAGACTAATCAATTTAAAATAAGAATCAAATCTATAAGAGACAAAGTTGATGGCAGAGAATGCAACAACTCGTTCCAAGCAAAAGAATCTGAATTAGGAAACCTGAGCTGGAGCTCTGTTTGAAAAATTAAGAAACAATAAGGAAACCAAAAAATAAAATAAATATTGCAGTTTCAGAACCAGGTTGATCATAGAACTTGATTTGCTATATTTCCAAATTTTGCTTAGTCCTGTTCATATGTTACAAGGTGTTTACTAACTACATAGAAATGATGTGTTTCCATTTTGTCTTCAGACGCACTTGAACAAAAGTTTGTCTATGTAGTGGAGTTCATAAAAAAAATATTTAAAAAGGAAAATCAACAGAAAGAGAAAACAAATTCATATCCAAAAAGGATAACCGAATTACTCTTTTTAAATGCATAAATAATATTATTTTAAAAAGGTGAAGGAAGATGGAATCATTTTAAATGCAAAAAAATTTACGTATATTAAAAAAAATATTTAAATGCCAAATAAAAAGATCCATTTAAAATGATGATGAACAAAACAAAAAGAGAAGATTCCATTTCTATTTGTTTCTGGAACACCCATAAGCATATAAATTAACACCATCTCTATTTTCCTGGAAGATGAGGATATGTAGTTTCCTTTTACTAAAATATCGACAACTGGATACCTCTTTACATGATGGAGGTGCACGCTTCCCCTTTATCGTCCGAGATCTCCTAAAAAACCCAACCTGCATTATATTTACTTTTAGTGACAAAATTTTCAGGAAATAGAAGAATTTAACTTTAGATCTCACCTTTGGAGACTGAAGTATCATCAACCCTTCATCTGCAGCCCTATCAAGTAGTGTCTGACTTTGTCCCAACAAAAGTGCTGATTTTGAGATGGGCAAGGATGACATAGAGGCTGATCCATTTGATTTGGGTGCCTCATCATTCAGACTGACAGTGACCGGAGTGGAACTTGGGGGAGGTGTAGGCTCAATTTTCCCAGCTAAGTCCCTCATCATATACAGCCGAAACCCTCCAAGCTAATGAGATGAGTAAAAAAAAAGACAGATTAGAAATGGAAAATATTTAAAATCTATAGACCATATTTATGACTTTAGTACAGGAAACCAAGGCATCAAACTTCTATGTACAATACAAAAACAGAACCATGACCTATAAATAAATTAAAATATACAACAAACAAGTAAATTAATAAATAAAGAGGATTAACTACTTACTTTCAATTCAAACTCCGCTATTGAAGTAGTATCACATATTTCTGAGAGAAGAGATTCCACCTGCAACACAATAGAAGTAAAAAAATATGTTTCAAACTTCTAGACACATGACACATGTGCAGCAATATAGGACAAGTCTCTATATGAATGTATTCATGTGTGGATGAAGCCTGCTTTTGAGAAACTTCTGTCTATTTATCCTAGTGGTGAGCAGAAGCCAGGTAGCCCCTCTTGCATGATTGGAAAATGAGAACAAGCTGTACTATGGTACAAGGAATAATTTCAAATTCTAAAGAAGAGTGTTTTGGCAATGATACAAACTCTGGCAGAAACCTTAAATTTATAGTAGTCATTTAAAAATTTGGGTATTCTCAAAAGGTTGTGATTTATATGTGGCACCAAAAGAAATTGGATTCGCAATTTAGATTGTAAACAAGGTAGACATCACAATTAATAGAAATGTACTCACTTCATATGCATTTGGAGTGAGTTGGCTTGTCAAACCTGAAGATTTTGTTTCTTCAGAACCATCTTCTAAATTAACAGCAGCTGCAAGTCCATCAAAAAAAGCATGAGGATATCAACTAGATATACAACTATACTAACAGTTGGACGCTGCTTTTATAAAACTGCTCACTATGGAGTTTCTTACAATAACAATATAAAAGATACAATAACAATTTTTTTATGCCTATAAAGAACTATGAAATATTATTCACTCAACTAAACTCAAGCAAGTCTTAGTTGCAACTTGCAACCAATAAGGGATCAGTTACATGAACTCTTTTTTCAATTCAGCTATCAGATAAAGAACAAAGCAAAGGAGAAAAAGAGTTATTTATGAAACAAGGAAGAACAAAAATGAAGGGAAAAGAAAAGAAAAAGGGAAAAGGGGAATCCGTAAAATTTCAGAATCTCATGCTAAACTGGGCATGCCATTCTTTTCTAAGCTTGAAGAGATCATATCAAGAAAAAGACAGCAATGATGGTTATCAATGGGTGACTAGATCAGAATCTTGGTCATCTCATGGTAGGTTTCCCAATAGTTTCTCCATAAAGCAGAATGATAAATAGAATCCTGTAAGTACAGAGGTCATAGCAACAATCAACAATGTGCCAGTATAGAAAACTTGACTTGATAGGACTTTTCAAATCCCATTGATGTTTTGGGACAGGTATTATTCATCAAAGATTCCTATAAGGTAGTGAAAACAAAGGAAAGTAAACCAACAAGCACAATCATCACATATAAGATTATGCATAGTGATAATCCAAGTATCCACCAACCTGACAAACATCGGCTACATTAGACTCATGTCTTTGCCTATTAATGTTATTCTTGGTGTGGTTTTGGGAGGAGATTTTGTAGTTCAACCGGAAGTGAAGTATTAAAATAGCACATCTTTAGAAAAAAACCTTGATTAATTTTATCAATTTTTATCAATCATTGACAATTAAACCTGACTGATTTAATTTTACACTTGCAGCTTTATAAAATTAAGCATACTTATCTGATCCTGGCAGCATCTTGGACAGAGAGAGGTTGGGAATCGATGGAGAAAAGGGAGGCAAATGGACAGACCTTTTGAAAAGCAATCAAAATGAAAACAGCCAAAATCAAAGTTCTATTTCATGAGCAATGGGTTTAGAACTAAGTTTTGGTAAGATGATTGGTGTGGGAGGCCTGCTTTGAAATATTGCTTCCTGAATTTATTATATTACTGCCTATAAAAATGCGTAGGTAGTTGATTTACAGGATGAGGAGGGTGATTGAGGAAACTGTTCAAGCTGGAATTGGAGGAGTTGTTTTTGCAACATATTCATTCTATTGTAGTTCATGGTGAGAGTAAGGATAGGCTCGACTGAAGGCCCATTAAGAAAGATGTGGGGTTCTTTGTGAAGTCATTTGCATATCTATGATCTTGAGAGCCTTTGTCCATCTTTAACTAGGAAGATGTGGGGTTCTTGCACTCTTTCTGAGGTTGGCTCTTGGTTTGGGAAGAAGTATGGAAGAGAATTCTTACAACCAACCAGCTCAGGAGTAGGGACTGATCTCTTGTTAATTGCCATTGTCTTTGCAAACCAAAGAAGAAATGGAATAACCATATTCTTACCCATTGCAGGTGTGCAGGTAGTTTGTGGTCTTTGTTATTTGCCATATTCAAAGCATCTTGGGTTTCACCTCATTGTGCCTTAGTAAGGTTGAAAGAGAGGTCTGAAGGATTGCCTTTTTGTTCATGTTTCTGGTGTTAAGAGTTTGAATTTTGACCAGCATGAGTAACTAACTAGAATTGTGATTGTTTTGATTGCTACTAGTTAGATATTTGTCCAGTATGAGTAATTAACCCACTAGAATTGTTTGTGCAGCACTAAGAGATGGTAGCACACAACCATTGACAATGATCCAGACCAAATATACCATCTTGTGATGATTTTTAAATCCTTTCCAGATTCTTTAAATATTAATTAAATATTGCAATATCATGAGTTAGAACACCCATATATTTATTTAACATGTTATGTTGACTTCTACCATGATATAGAAGCAAAAGGTCAAATGAAGAGTAACAGAGTTCGCTGAAACATGTGAACTCAATTAAGGATCATTTGCCCTTCTTATAATACATTATAGAGCGGACCAAAATACCAAGATTATACCTAGGTACAATACCCAAATGTCACTTTGACCTTGTTAACAAACAATAGTCAGGCCAAGTTAACACATTTTCACCCAATGGCAAGAATTCTCATGTAGTGGCATGCTTACATGCATATGTTTCAATATTTGATTCATTTACGGTGGTACAATGATCCATAAGGATTTAAAGTTTGTGTATGGAAGACCAACTATGGATTATCAAGAGAATGCTAGGAGATATACATACATACATACACACACACATATATATATATATACCAAAAAATTATAAAAAATAAATAAATAAAAAATGCATAGAAAAAAGGGGGAAAAAACCAAAAACAAAAAGACAGATGGATCAACAAAGAGCACTTACATTCAGCTTCTGACGATGAACCACGACACAAAATTATTGCCTTCTGTGATCGTTGCGATATCACCAAACCTGAGTTATTCAGTGGTGTCCACACAGTAGAAGTCCTTATGCTAAACCGTGATTGTAAAACACCAAGTCTTGTTCTAACCAAGTCCAAGTTAGAAATTTTAATACTTGGAGCTCCTAATCCACCTGAAAGAACCATTCCACAAGTGATTAAGGTATGCAAATAGGGCATATTCTTTCACTTGCTTTGCATTGGCATTGACCCTAATTGTTCATCTGTGCTCCCAATGGGCAGTAATGACAAACATTGCATCAATTAATGATGTTGGTACCATTGCTAGTAAGTATTTAACCTTCAACAATTAGAAAAGAAAACTAGATAAAAAAAATAAAGAATTTGACATTACACAATATGATAATGCAGGATGACTTTGACATGGACTAAACAGAAAGCTAGATTCTTTCATGGTGTGACCATCATAAAATTTATCCACGGTTCTTATGAAATTCTTTCTCCTAGTTCATCCAAATCCTTAATTTTCTAGAATTTCTTTTCTCCAGCTACCGATGCAGCCATGCTCTCAAACTCATATTATTAGACTCAGAGGATTCCTTGTAAGACTATTACACTGTTCAATACTAACTTGAAGTAGGCTTAATAGTTAATACGTTAAAAGTTAGTCCATTACCTGGCAGTGCAAGCCACAAGGCACTGGCTTTTCCCAATCACCATTTAATATCTTTTGATCTCTTCGAAGACTTTAAATGATACAGGAAGTCGCCCATGATATTCTGTCTATTTCTTGCTCAAATTTTCATCTATGGTACAAGATTATTCTTTCGTACATCGCTAGTTCTTTACCAAATACAAGGTAATAAAAACATATGCCGATACCCTAAAACCTTGTCGTATATCAATATTTTGGCTTTATAACATTTTCAGTTGGCAGAACTGGCTTAGACCAACCATTTGGCAGAACTGGAAAAATGTCTCTTCCACCTTTCATTCATTGACAATCAACATGGTTGCTCTACAATGCCACTTAAGGAACCTTAGCAACCCCCATATATGAAAGAATGGGGATATATATATGCAGTTATAGAAATAATAGTTTATTTATTAAACCAATTCAAAATTGATTTTTGCCTGTCAATGACACCGACAAATATACTAAAGCTGGTTCCTGTCTGTACAATTGATTCAGTGATATTCTTTTAGGAATATAATTGATATGGAATCACTCAGCTCATCCCATATCTAAAATTTTCAGGGTTTTTCACATACTGATGCATGGATTCTATTACATGGGTGGATCATTTGTGTCATAAGAGCGTTTAAAGCTTACTAGTTAGAGAGAACGGGTCTTGATGTGTAGTTTCAACCATTCAAAACAGACTCCAAGAATAAACAATATCGATGAAGTTCATGAAGCAATGCACAACATGCAAAGATCCAAACCATAAAATTAAAATGTTTAAATTAAAGGGACATAACCATTATTTAAGCATTGATGTTCTGGGTCGGTCTCATACTCCCAAGACTCTTAACAAAAATTAAAGAACAAAACCCAGAAGCCCTTACCCCTCAATCTCCCAATTCAATCAAAATTCCAATCCAACAGCAACAACAAACACAACAATTCCATTGCAACACATTGAAAAACAAGTAAAACGCAAAGAGAACAAATACCCATTTTCAGTTTGCAACACAATCACAGAATAAGTAAGAAAGCAAAGTGAAATTGTGATCATAAGCAAGAATAAGAGAAACCCACATGAAGCCATTGGAATAGTCAAGTTTTGGGGAAGCAAATAGCGCAAGTGGGCGATGAAACTTAAGAAGAAGCAGAGCCCAGTTGAAATCTGAAACGGAAGAAACCAAAAAGATTACAGCTTTATGTACATGTGGCTGCTAGCCTGCTACGCCCCCTTCAAATTCCATGTAGGCGACAGCACTGTACAGACTAACGCTATATCTTCCATGTGCAACATTAATGGATCACTTTTCCCATTTTGCCCTTTCTCATTTTCTTATTTTTTAAATCACTACTAGTAGAATACGAATACCTACGGTGCACATGTCTGATGTTGCTTGTCTTGCTTTCACAATTTAATATTTAATTTTTTATTTAAATACAACATGTATTTATTTTGTCATAGACATGTAAATTTTTAGTTTTTTCTTACTCATTATAAAATATCAATAATTTAATATTTCAAAAAAAAATATTCCTGAATTTATTATATTAAAACACGCCTAAGAATTTACTTTATTTACAGTTATTCAGAATTTCATAAGAATTTACTTTTTTTATAATTATACAAAATTTACATTTTTTTATCATTATTCAAAATTTTCTATCTATCATTATTTTAAATAAATTATTTTAACTTAAAATTTATAATAATAACCTAACAAATTTGTAAAATATTATTTAATGTTTTTTAAAAAAAATCAGAATAATAAATATTTTTATATAAAAGATCACATATAAATTTATTGTTTATACTTAAGCTCACATGTGACTTTTTGCTAATTATTATTACAAAATTCTAAAGCTTAAATTTCTACAATATTAATAATTTAATATTTAAAAATTAAATTTCAATTATTAATTTCTAATAGTTTATAATAATTAGTATCATTTTGAAAAATTCAATTAACAACTCATATACATGAAGCCCCTCAATGAAAAGAGATAATGTTTCTAAAGATAATTAATAAATGAATTATTTTTTACTAATGAAATAATTTAAATTAAAATTAGGAGTTCTCTATATATATTCATTATTAAAAAAATAATTTGAAAATAAATTATTTGCTTTAAATAATTTATAAATAACTTAAATTAATTAAAATAGTAAACTAAAAAATTACGATATTAATTAATAAATAATATTTATAAATAGATAAATCAAATATATTATTTTGAATTATTATATAAATAGATAAATTACTATTATATTATAATAATATTATCTTTCATGTTTATTTAAATGATTTATATTTAGTCATATATTTATATTTATTTATTTACAAATTGTGATTTAATTTCATAAGAAGAAGTATCAAGTGATAAGAAGTGGATTCAAGCAATGAATGAAGAAATCCAATCAATGAAGAAGAAGAACACATGAGAGCTAACTAATCCACCGGTTGAAAAGAAGCCTATAAGTGTTAAATGGATTTATAAGACAAAATATAAACATGATGATAAATTTTATCAGTTAAAGGTAAGATTGATTGCAAAAAGCTATAAATAGAAGCCAAAGTATTGATCATTTTGAAGTTTTTACACCAATTGCTAGAATACCATTCATATGATAATCGCACTTGCAACTCAAAAAATATGGAAAATTCACCAAATGGATGTGAAGTTAGTTATTTTTAATGGTGTACTTGAAGAAGAGGTTTTTGTTGAACTACCGTTAGAATGTATTAAGAAAGAGAAAGAGAAACAAGTTTACAAACTCAAAAAGGCATTGTATGGGTTAAAACGGTTACCACATGTTTAGTACATCTGAATTGATACTTATCTATTACAACATGGAATTCAAAAGAATGTTTTTGAGTACATACTTTATATCAAATCAAATTCTAATAGTGACGTAATTATTATATGCATGTCTCTATGTGGATGATTTAATTTTATAGGAAATTGTCAATAGATGTTTGAAGATTTCAGGAAGACAATGAAAACAACAATTTGAAATGACAAATTTAAGATTAATGTCCTATTTTCTTGGAATTGAAGTTTAAAAAACAGATAATGGTATTTTTATCTCACAAAAGAACTATGTCATAGACATTCTAAAGTGATTCAAGATGGATTCATCATTAGCAATCTGTATTAGAGATGAAAAAGGAAGACATGGAGAATTAGCAAAACCCAACAATTTCAAGGGCATGGTAGAAGTCCTGGTTGTTTGACTTCTAGACCAAATATTGTTTATGAAGTGTGAATTATCAACCGATTTATGGAAAAACCATATTAGTCACACTCTCAAGTGACAACAAATTTTAAGGTATACAAGTGGTACTCATGATCATGAAATTTTTTACTCCAACTCAAGTAACTTTAGTTTAGTAGACTATATAGATAGCGATTAGGGATGTGATGTAAAGACTAGAAAGAGTACTACTAGGTATGTTTTTTATTTTATTTTATTTTTTTATCTTGGAACAGAAGCCTTCTCGTGGTCATCAAAGAAGAAACAAGTTGTAGCATTATCAACTACAAAAGTCAAATACATAACAATTACTTCTGCAACATGTCAAGAAGTTTGGGTTTCACATGATACTTAGTGAATTGAAGTATAAATAAAAAGGTCCTACAAAGATTTTGTGTGATAATAAGTTTGATATTGCATTGACAAAAAATTTGATGTTTTATGGTAGAAGCAAACACATAAGCATCATATTTTATTATATTAGGAACTTGTGAAAAATGAAGAGATTGAACTTGAGTTTTGTATATCAGAAGATCGGCTGTCAATATTTTTACAAAGCCATTAAAGACAGAAGTGTTCAAGAGAAGTTGAAGATGATGCTTAGTGTAATTGACTTTACAACTCGACTTAAGAGAGACTACGGAATTATAATATGATTTAAAGTCAAATTAAATGAATTTTAGGAATTTGATAAACATTAGGAATTGTTATTTATTTAGGTTTCTTATGTTAATTAGGATTTTTGGTTTGATAGGAATTAGAGTCATAGTGCAAGTATGATTAGCTTAAATAGGTTTGTTATTATATTGGATGATAGAATGCAATAAATTATTATTTTAGCAAAAATATTATCCAATCATGTGGGTTGGGCATGCATGAAAGGAGAAAAAAAAATCATTTTAAAGAAATAAGGGAAATTTTTTATTTTTTTTCTTTTTATTTTTTTCTTTTATTTTTTTATTTTTCAATTTTTGTTCATATTCTATGTAAGCCTCATTTTTCATTTAAAAAATAATTACCCAACTTGACCTATATTGATGCTAAGGCCCTAACCATAAGTTTAATTTGTACTTTGGAGAGTTATCTCAGGTTTAGAAGAAAAAAATGGTGCAAGTTGAATCACTTTAAATTTTGAAAGATTAAGAAATTGTTAGATGAGGAAATAAGTGAGTCAAGACTCATGGACCATGAGGAAAGGCAAGACGAGGATATCATGAGTTTGGAAGACGAGAAATAACCATTATATAGTAAGAAAAAAGGTAAGAAAACATAAGAAATGAGGCATGAAGCAAGATTCAGCTGCATGGAAATTTAGAACTCAAAAATCTAATGGTAATATATACTTTGACTTTGAGGATAAATTTGGAGCACTTCTCGGAGTCCATTTTATACATACTATATATCGTTTTGAATTTTGGGAAGTTAAAAGTCCAACACTTCAAATGGTGTACAAATCGGAGCTTAAATGAAGAAGTTATGGCCATTTGAAATCAATTGCACAAAGTTGAAGGGTCATTTCGAAATGATTTCGAAATTCAACTTATTAATTCGAAATCCACTTCGAAATGACACCAATTTCGAATTCACCCACTGCCTCTTTAATGTTTCGTCTCCTCTATCTCAAGAATTGCATCTAGGGCACTCCATCCGCTCTAAGTGGAACCCACATGACTAGAAATCACCATTTTATTATTATTTTAATTATTTTTAGGTAATTATTTTGTAATAAGTGGCCAATGAGAGTGTGCCACATGTGAGATAATTGATGATATTATATAAACTTTCTTAGTTCTAGATTTTGGGGATCTTGGATTGTTTTACGGGTGGAAGAAGACAAGAACTTTGGTTTGTTTTCTTTTTCTTCTTTATTAAATATATTGTTTTAGGTTCTTTTGATTCAATGTATGGATTTTTACCCTATTATCGATTGTGAATGTGACATCACCCCCATGAGAGGCTAAGAGCCAACTTGGGGCTTGAAGCATGAAAACCTAAGGGCTAGGAAACCTATAGGGACAATGTGTAAATTATTATAACAATGAGATTAATTATTGGTTGGGTGACAATTTATCAATTTTTTTATTCTATCCTTGTGAGTTAGTTTAGGGAATGATATGGTAGATTATTATCTGATACTAGTGATTCTTGGTAATTTTTTATATTTGTTATCATCGTCTTCCCTGTCATTATTTGCCTCAAAACAAAGCTATAAGGAGTAGGAATGGTTAAAAAGTCAAATCTTAAACTAGTAATCAATCTCATTCATTTGATAGTTTTAGGAATCTGTCTAAAAAAAGACAAATTAGGTTTCGGATGCAACTTTGAGTTATAAAACTCAACTTGATCGCGAGCGGCCAAGGATCCCAAAACCCTAAGATCACATTACTAAAAAGACCCTTATTTTCTCAAATTTATATACCCTAAGTTGGATTGTGGAAAACTTCAAACTTGAATCAATCGAATTTAAAATCAATATTCATTTTATTATTAATTTAATTTTTTTTTTTACTTAGTTTCACATTATTCACATTTTGTTTTTCATTTTAGGATTTAAACAAAAGCAATTCATTTTTTCTAGTATTGACAATTTCCATAAGCCAGTCCTTGAGAAAAATACCTAGAGTACTACAAAAGTCGTAGTGACTATTTCTCTAGTTTTTCTTGACTAAAGTTGCTACGTAAAAAGGTTAAGTATTTTGATACAACAAAGAAGTTTAGTCATTAGGGTTTAGGGTTTGAGGTTTTGGGTTTTTTTATTTAGGGTTTACGGTTTAGGGTTTTAGGGTTTTAGGGTTTGAGGTTTGGGGTTTACAATTTAAGGTTTGGGATTTAGGGTTTGGGGTTTAGGGTTTAGGGTTTGAGGTTTGGGGTTTAGGGTTTAAGGTTTGGGGTTTGGAGTTTAGCGTTTAGAGTTTAGGGTTTGGGGTTTAGGTTTAGGGGTTTTGGGTTTTGGGTTTTGGGTTTAGGGGTTTAGGAGTTTAGGGTTTTAGAGTTTATGGTTTAGGGTTTAGGGTTTAGGGTTTAGGATGTGTTTGGTTGGTGGGATAAAATATGATAGGATATGATTTATAATGAGATATGATATCATTGGAAATACATGTCTTATGGATATGGTATTTTAAGGTATCTTATCTCGTTTTTATATTGATATTTAATTTTTGAAATGAATAAAAAATAATATGAAATAATATTATTTTCAATGTTTAAAATAAAAATTATGTCGCATTCAAATGTTTTCTATTTGAAAAAATGGATTTTTTTTTTTTTTTTGTTATGTTTAACAATATTCATGATTAAAATATATGAATTTTGCAAATAAAAATTTTTATATTATATTATTTAATATATAAAAATAATTTTTATATATCATACTTTACTATTATTTTTTAAGTTTTATTTTTTTAATCATAAATTTAATTTATAATAAAAAAAAGATTATTTTATAAAATGAGTATATTAAAAAATAAAAAAATAAAAATTGTTGAAAAATAAATATTTGATACATGAGATATGTATCCATCTTTGCATGCGATTAACATATCTCATGCAAAAGAGATAAAAAGAAAAGAAAAAAATGGATAATATATCTCACCACTTATCCTATTATCATATGTTTGGTTTAACATGAGATAAGATAAGTGATAAGATAACTTATCATATCTATCCGATTACCAAATATGGAATATGATATAATATCTTGGTTTAAACAAGGGATTTCCTATTTTATAAAAATGACCAAAAAAAATTTATATATATAAGAATTGTTGAAATTATTATTAAAAAAATTGTATACTTTACAATAGTTATATAATCTATAATTATATATGTTAAAATATAAAATTAGCATACTTATAATGTAAAATTAATATTTATAATTTCTATTTTGTTGGAATTTGAGTAAGAGGCATTAGCATACTTATAATGTAAAATTAATATTCTTATAATTTCCATTTTGTTGGAATTTGAGTAAGAGGCATACAAAAATTTTGTTTTATTTTATGGATATAACCTCATTTAACATGTTAGTATTCATCATATTTCTTCCTACCATCCATTTCTAAAGACTTTGAATACTTTTTTTAGATACCAATTTTTCAATTTCAATAAATAAATTGAGTATTGGAGATTTGGAAACTCCATTCAACAATCTTGGTTTAAGATTAAAAACTTGTATCTTATGTTTAAGAACCTTTTAATGTATAATTTGTGCCTATTAAAAGGGGAAAAAAATCTCATATTTAATAAGGTAGGGTCAATTACTCTTTTTTCTTTTGAAAACATTGAAATTTTGATATGAAAAGTTTAAATTGAATTTCCATATCACGTGAAATTAGGCAAGCCACTCTTAATAATGTATTCAATATGTTTTAGGTTAACTATAATTGAGAACAAAAGCCACAAAATTCTCTTCTTGTTGTCTTTCCTTCAATTTCTTATTACTGAAAACAAAACAAAAATGTAACAAAGACAATGCAACCAGATAGATTATAATACAATTGTGAAATGGGAAAACATGTAAGTAAAAGTTATAAAATTGGATTAATAGAAAGACAAAGCATAACAACCCATAGAAATATTAGAAATGTAAAAACATTGAACAAATGTATCAGGCCTTGTGTTTGAGAGTCGATACATCTCTTGATGAATGAATTACATAGAAAATTTGAAGGCACACATTTCATAAAAGCATAGTTCAAATTAAGTAGATATAAATAAAATAAAAAATGATATAGAGGAATCAAGACTTGTTAGTCTAACATTTGTGTTATATTGACAACAATAATAGGAACCTTCATCTTCTTCATTATGCTGCCAATCACACCTTTTATCCTTTTATAGGATTCAGTCCCCCAATGTTCACTCTTCATCATGTATCTCATCCTTGTTGTTTTTATTTGTTTCGGCCAACACTTTCAAAAGCAATATAATTGTTGAACTTTGGATTATATATGAGAGATGAAGATTTAGAAAGACAAGACATTGTGTATGTAGGAGACATCAATATTACATTTTAATTAGTAATATAGCATTAAACGATTATTGGCATTTTTTTCCCTTCATTTTTATTCAATAAATCAAAATTAATATTTATTAATGAACTAAAATTGAAGGTTTCATGAAAATTAAAGAATTGATATTAGTTAAATAATGAAGAGAGAAAGGGAAAAGTAATGAAAATAAAATGAAGTAAAAAAAATGGATTACAATTAATTGGAAACTTAAAAAATAAAGGGTGGTCCGCAAATTATGAGGGGGCAACTAAACAAAGTTATGAGTAAATAAAAAATAATAATATTTCATTTACATAAATTTTCTTGTTAAAAAATAAATATATATATATATATATTTAAATTAAAAACTCTTATAGAAAAATTATTGACTCATATTAATTTGTTAAAAAATACTTTTTAAAATTATATTTTTAATTCGTTTTTGAAAACCACTATATATTTTATATTTTTTTTGTTTTTAATTTGATTTTAAAAGGCATTATTTTTATTTTAAAAAAATAGAAAATACCATCCAGATTAAATTAAATAATTTCATATCAAAGAAAAATATATGATAGATCAAATTATTCAATCAAAAACAAATAAATATAAATGAAAAATAAGTTTTGTTCTCAAAATATTTTTAAAAAAAAATCAAAAGAAATCGAATCTCAATAGAAAAAATTTCATCATTTTGATAAATTTTATATCAAAAACTTAATATTTTGTTTGCTTGTTGATAATGCAATTTAAAGGTTATGAATAAAAGGGTAAGACATAATAATGGTTGAAGCATGTTAGCCATTAAAGAAAAGAGGAAACTAGTAATACACAAAAGCAGTTGATACAAATACCTCAATTGTTTTATGTTGATGCGCAAAAATCATGCTTTCCTTGTGGAGCAAACAACGTGCCAGTGCAATTTTAGCATCAATTGAAGGACTACTTATCTTCATGAGTTCTACACCAAAATAGAACATAATTCAACCATTTGGTTCTTTTGATTTTTTTTTCTTTGAAAACAAACAAATAAAATGGTAATACAAAAATAATCCCAAATTTTTTTTTTTATTTTTTTTTTCCGTTATATTTTCTCTACCAACCGTTTGACTTACTTGGACTATCTTCTTTGAAGACAAATGGAATAAGGAACATAACACTCCAAATTTTGTCTTTTTTTTTTTTTTTTTGCTCTTTTGAAGAAAACAATTAATGATAAATATAAATATTAAATAGATCTTATTGTATTTATTAAATAGATTTTACTTATTTTCTCAAAACACACTCAAATATAATTTAAAATACTTCAAATTTGTTATTAAGAAAAAAAAATGTATGAGAGTTTCAAATGGACCCTAATTGTTCTTCGTCTTTATTTTGAATCCAAAAAACACTCTAGGACTTCTTTCCTACTAAAACCAAACTTCTTTCCATAAATATTGTAAATAAACTAGACTCTTCTCCATAAATATTGTAAATAAACTAGACTCCATGGTTGAGACCGATAAACATCAAATTGATGGATCATGGACGATGCTCCATCGAACAGGATGCATGATTAGGCACCTAAAAACCAATGTTTCAATAGATGATGTTACCATCTATGGTGAGGCCTCATCGAATTCGATGTTTATGATTAGTAGTTTGCCTTATCGGCCTTTGATAATGTTTGAAACCATTCCAACCTGTTGAGTTCAAATGAAAAAACAGACTCTTCTCTCACATTTCTTTGAGGCAATTTCAAGATAGAATCTAAATATGAAATCCAAATCGTTATGAACATACATATTTCCATTACATTAAATTACAATAAGCAATTAAATCCTGATTGAAATGATTGAGTAAAAATTGAAGGCAAACGAAAAGATTAAATTTTCAATTATATTGAGAGCAATTTTAGGAGTATTTCCAATCATTTTTATAGGTTTGTGAGGCCAGTTTCAATCTGAATATGAAATCAAAATCAAGTTAAAAGATTAAATTTTCATTATTTTGAATATTTCCAGTTATACTTATAAGTTTGTGAGGACACTTTCAATTCGATTATGAAATTAAAATCAAGTTATCAACATTATATTTTTCCATTACATTAAGCAAATAAAACCCTAAATTAAAGCCCTAATGGAACGATGGATTAGAAATTGAAGATGACAAAATTAAATTTCCACTAAGGTTAATATTAGTATTAATAAGGGTATTTTTGGAAATAAAAAGGTGAAAAACACATCGTACTTTTATAGGTAGTAAAGATATTCCCTAGTATTCTCCACTTTTTTTTCCTTCTATTTTTTCTTTTAAAATTTTTCCTTTGCCCCATTTTCATTTTACTTACTTAGACCCCAACCCAATTGGGTCGGATATAACTGGGCCTAACCCAGGTGAGTTAATCGTTCTGGACCATAGTGGACTACGAGCTTGTGGGTCATATCAGTCACGCTTGGCAAGAAACAGCCCAATAAGGCCCAAACCAAATGTGCTGGTCATCTGCCATGAGAGAAGGGATCATGCCTTCATTGCTTCTCTAGAGTAGGTTGGCATCTGGCCTGGCCAGATTAACTGTGATTAGGGTTGCAACTCAGGCAGTTTGGGTTGGGTTTGTACCTAACCCAAATCCAACCTGAATTAATAAACATTTAATGCTAACCCTAATCCTAAATTCCTAATCAACCTAACCTCTAATTCAAGACGCACAGTCAAAGCTTACTCCATTTAATTTTTTCAAGTTTGGGTTAAGTTTGAATTAAATTTAAGTTGATTTAACTTGAACCCACATATAATGATCATTTTAATATCTTTTATATGTTTACTAAAATTTAAATAATAACGACATATATTTGTCTTTTTGAAAAAATAATAAATGATATAACTAAATTAATAAACTTAATATTTTTTTCTTTTAGAATATTTGAAAGGATATAAACAAAATATTGAGATATCTAAAAATATAAATTATAAATATTATAAAATCTTAAACAATGTTCTATTCAGGCTTGTGTGTTGTCCTAACCCTTAGGCCAAGTCGAAGCTAAGTTGAGCTCAAAAATACTCGACTAAGTCTAACTCAAGTGCAAAAATCAATTATGAAAATCCTTTTAAAAGTGATCGAGTTAACTTGCCCAAATTACATGTCTAACTTGGATCATAATTAAGGGCATGGGCATCGTATGACTAGACCATTGGACCACCCAACAAGGCCTCAGGCCCTAAAGGTTTCCATGAGGAGGAAGCCTTATTCACTCGTATAGAATCACCATACTAATGTGGGGACTTCCCCCACGTGACAATCCACTCCTGACCCACATGGCCTCCTCCTATCTCTACCTGGACTATCATAATCAAACCCGAAGAACCCTATACGGCCTATATATATACCAACAACCAGCAACATTGCGCTTCTTTAAATACGCACAATGCATTCTAGATAGACATCCTGACCCACTCCAAGAAACAACCATTCCCCTTCATCAGGAGTAGGAGTGAGGGGACGTCACCCTGCCTTCGCAGGCATACTGCCACTTGCGCACCATACCTTTTGTAGGTCGAGGTGACTGGCAGACCATCATGACATCCCCGCTGACAACCTCTGTCAGCCGCCTAAGTGGTCATAATTACCCTGCCACATACTATGCTACCATCATGACTGCGAAAATCAAAATGCCAGCTCATCATAGATGTGACCTCACTCCAAACACTATAAAAACCCTCCTACAACCACAACGAAAGGGGAGGCAATAGGGAAGACTCTCCTTGCTGTGGTTAAAAAAATAGTTCTTCTTGCTTTCTCTAGGAACTGACTTAGACTTCGGAGGGTGTGTCCGGATAACCTATACAGACATTTTTTTTGCAGGAAAGGCGGTAAAGCCAATCTCCAGTCACCAAAACCAACCTTTCACTACTGAAACGAGGAGAAATACCATTCTCGATTGATCCAACATTAACAACTAACATAATATAACATATCTAAATTAGGTCAAATGGGGGGAATGAGGAATAAATTTTCTAAAAATAAGTTAATTTCATTCACATCCCTAAGATTTAATGTATATACATTAAGTTATTATTGGTTTCAAATTTCATGAAGTAGCACCTTTATAGATATATTTTATGTATAAAAATTATTTTTTAAAAAATGAGGCGGGTTAGACATGAGAAATTCTCATATCTGCTTTGCCTGTCACATTTAACTTTTTTTGAAATTTTTTTAATTTATTTTTAAAAAATGTTTAAATTTTTAAATTACAATAAAATAAATATATTTTATAAATAATTATAATACTATAATTTTTTTTATAACTTATTTTAAAAGTACTTATTATTATTATTATTATATTAAAAATAAGAAAATAAAAATTAAATTAAATTTAAAATATAATCGTAGAGGGGAGGGACAAGGCAAGATAAGACAATATCCAAATCCATTTTGAATCCATCCTAGGCTTTTTAAAAAATCTCAAATTCATCCCAAGTCCGTTTATTTAAATTTCAAACTTGTCTCATTTATAAAGATAATCTAATAGTTACATTTATTTTTATCATTTGTAATATTTTTTATGATATAATAAAATGGTTGTTTCTCATCCATGAATGGTACGTTTGACCAAACTATATTAAAACTTTTGTGTATCTTTACGTGAATTATTTTATCTTTGCATTTTTTAATTAACTTTGTTTACATTAAATTTTTCGATGGCAGAATAATTTATTTAAATCAAGCCCAACCAATTTAATAATTTAATGATCATTTTACAATGTCTCGATCCAAAGATGACACATTAATCACTCATATAACACAGACAATCTCTACGACCCCTTTAATGATTGGCTTGAATTAAATTTGGGCTGAGTTAACACAAAGGGCCCATTAAAGACACTTCTAACTCTTATATAATTATAACCAATTTAGTTTTGAATTTATAAATTATTGTTTTTAAAATTAATTATTTTCAAGTTTTAATTTTAAATTATGATATATTGTAAGATAGGGGATAATTAAAGTTTTAATTTTATACTTGATAGAATTTATTTAATTTTAATCATAAAATATTTTTAATCTTTACAATGTATCAAAATTTACTACAATGAGTTTATGTATTTGTTTTTTAGCTATATCATATTAATAATAATTTTTAAATATATAAATTTAATAAATTTAAATGGATTCAATAAATCATACACTACAAATTTATCTTAATGAAACTTTCATCTTAATTAAAAAAAAAAACAACTTAACACTTAAATATAGTATTCAAAATTCAAATAGTAATAATAAAAAATTAAAAAAATCATGTATTGAGATTTAAGTCAAATTCAGACCACCTAAGGATTTTCCCACTACAGTTGTTGAGAATACCCAGAAAATTAATCACTTTCCTGCCTGCCAAACGCACCTGTTTTCACTTTTTAGGTGGGGTGGATGCATAACACTACAAAGAAGGTACCCGTGAAGTAGTTTGCTTTACTTAATTTCAAGGGATAAGATTCTGTAGAGCACTGCAAGCCAACATACTGGGGCCCAAACGATCATTACATAAACTAGTTTACTGGAATAGAATCTGGGGTGACATCAAGAGGAGGTAATTTGAAGTGACATATAAAAGGGATGAACCTATAGGGAAGACAAGAATCATGCTTAAAGCAGCCGAGTATAATGGAGTGGAGGAGCAGACATTGATGAACATACAGTTACTTTTGAATCCCAGTATACATCCACTTTTTAAAGCTACCTGGCTATGCACGAGGTCAATGAAAGTGAATCTAGCCTGGATTAATTGTCTTTTAAATATGTTTATAATATTTTATACCAGCTTAGCTTTAATCAAAACCATGTACTCTTTCAGCTTCTTCTGATTTCGCCATTAGTAGTTTTCTTTTCTTTTCTTTTCTTTTCTTTTCTTTTATCCCCTTCTGCCTTGCTAGTTTCTCATGGCAGCTAGAGAGAAGCTAATTATCTTATTAATTGTCAATTGTAATGTAATGTACATGTTAAGGGTTTGTTTGTAAACATTTTCATAGAAAACAATTTTTGAAAATAGTTTTCAAAACAATCATTTAGAACCTGTTTGGTAACAATTTTTTAAACCAGTTCTGAAAAAACAGTATTTAGAACAATTTTAAAAAATGTTTTGTAGAACGAAAATATGTTTGGGAACCTAAAATATTTTTAACATCTTTTTAATATTTTTAAAAACAATTCATATATTTATTGCTTTATTTTTAATCATTTTATATGTTTGTATAATTATTTTTTAAAACAACTCTAAAAAATAAGTGAAAACAAGATAAAATAATTAAAAAAATGTTATTTAAAAACACCTTATTTTCTGTTTTTAAAAACTAAAAACAGAAAACAGTTTTTGATTGTCAAACGTTTTTTTTTTTTTTTTTCCTTTTAGAAAATATAAAATTGTTTTTAATGTTTTCTATAATAAAAGTTTATTTGAAAACTTTGAATATTTTCAATCAATTACTTTATTTTTAATCATTCTTTACATTTGTAAAGTTATTTTTTAAATCAATTCTCAAAAAATAAGTGAAAATAATTTTAAACAATTAAAATATGTTATAAGAAAACACTTATTTTGAAGACCAAACATGTTTTTATATTTTCAAAAACAAAAAACTGTTTTGAGAGCAGCTACCAAATATAGCCTAAATTTCCCAAATAACCTTGATCAAAATGTCACATATTAAGTAGAATATACATTATACTCATTGGAAGCTAGCATGGGAGGAGATATGCACATGGTGCCTTAAACAAAACCTATGAGAATTTGTCAATTTGTAATCAAATGAGTAGTGTATATTGACTCAATATAGGGGCATTATATATCTTCTTAGTTTATGTGATATGATTCAACTGTCAAACATAGGTTTGACTAACATAAGAGATGGTTAATTAAACTGGTCTGGAGAGGTTGGAATCATATTGAAAGTTTTTTAATTGAATGAAGGGGCAAAGAGGAAAAGGTGGATTTCACTGCTTTAAATTTGATACTGCATGCACCATATACTTTACAGTGTAGCAGTCTATTATTATCTTAATAAGTACTTTCTTTTAGTAGAATAGGAGCATAGTGGAAACTCATATATAATGATTCTTTGGCTTAAAGCAACTCTCCTCAAAAGTAAAGTACTACTCATAGATATTCCTTGAATCTTGACCTAATTATTTCTGTTGCATATATGTATGCCGAACCCCCCAATAGCTCCTATGGTGGCCCCTTTGTGAGCTTTTCATTCCTTTGTAGATATGTTTAACTCTGATTTTTTTGTTCAAGAATTCCTAGAAGCGTTGTAAAAACATTCCTTGGACCACTCCATGAGAGAGAGAGGGGGAGAGAGAGAGGGAGAGAGAGAGAGAGAGAGAGAGAGAGAGAGAGAGAGAGATCTCCATTTTAATTAAGAAAAGCATGTCCCATACAATAAAATAATGAACTCTCTCAACACAAAAGACAATGGTAGTAGATAATTAACTCAAAAACACCAGAACTACATAGCTATATTTCTTGTAGGGAAACCTAACAAAATATGCTGATCATGAGGGCTATAGCTTTTATGGGAACATTGCCACATTGGGTTTCAGCCATGTTTCACCTTAAGAACCTAGCACCCAAAGCAAAGAAATTAATAACAACACAAGGATTAATAGATATTCTATGATTTGGTCTCTCTTGGCTGGCTGCAGTACCTGCAAGAAGAAACCACCTATAAATAACTTCACCATAACAAGATTATTGCAGCTTTAACAGAAGATGAAGATGACAATGTGTTAATATTCATACCCAAAAATGGAAGATATATGTCTAGTATGAAGTTTTGTTACTCAAGTCCCTCGGGGCATTGCATCTGAAACATTCCATTCTGCTAGCAAAGTTGTGCTCATTGCAACCAGACCTGCCCAAATTAAATTGTACTTCACTACAAAGTTTTGCAGAGAATCTATCTTTTTATTCTCCAATAAAAGCCAGAGACTTAACATGGAAAAGCAGTCAAAGAAACATGAATGATCAATCAAAGTATAAAAGAAATGAAGATGCAGTCTAAAGAAAGCATTTCATTCCTTTCCAAAGAAGAATGAGCGAAAACAGAAGCACAAATGTGTTTTAACAAAGCCCGTTTCTGTAACTCAGAAAAAAAAAATATTCAAAATTCATCAGTAACTTCACCTGCTGCATATCCAATCACCGGATTTCCACCCAGACCGGCCGCTGCCACCGCCGAACCCGAAACCTCGGGAGCGTGACATGTCGGAATCGTAGCCCCCAGCAGACTCATCCTTGAATGCACCACACTTGAAGCAGTTAGAGCGGCTAGCAAAGTTGTGAGCTCCACAGTTGCCTGCATTGCAGTACCAGTCCCCTGGGCGGACATCCGAGCCCGTGAACCCAAAGGAGGATCCACCCCTCCCACCAAAGCTTCCAAAGTCACCCCCACCCGATTTTGGGTCACCGCAGCGTTGGCAGGAATCGCGCCTTTGGAAGTTCATGTGCTGGCATGACCTGCAGTTCCAATCTCCTGGCCTGCTCATGTTTTCTGCATTAAAACCCTAAGGTTTTAGTGCTAATATCTATGATGAGTAAAAAGACAAGTAATAATAATAAATTTTGTGTATAGATTACAACTATAATTGTATCATAATGTGCCACATCATAGTTTAGAGGGCAGCCCTATCATTTCCAAAGCAATCCTTCTTCAGAGGAAAGACTATAAAACCCTTTACGAGTGATATGGTATGAGCTAAAATTTGGGGGAGTGGCCTCCTCAAAATTGATTCTCCCCTTGCCAAGATATTTTAGTAAATGGACTCCATCCCTTACTCCGGTGAAAAGGGTTCACCGGAAAAAGGAGCCGCAAGCCATAGAAGTGATTGGAAGCAATGAAGAAGAGGACAATAAAGGATTTGAAAGAACATACCCAAGGAAATATCAGGATAGCTGTGCAGAGATGGAAGAAGACAAGAGATATTGCTGAGGAATATTGTGAGAGGTGGGGGTGTTTATATACAATTCTAGACCACAGAAAAAGGGAATAAATGGAGGGCCGTGTATGTACTTTTTCGTGTTCTTAACCTGGAAACCTTGATAAATGGAATCAGAGAAAATCTAAAGGAAGAAAAAGAGACAAAAGAAAATTGGAGCTTTGATTCCACAGACAGAAATTTTGAAATTTTGAATAAATTCTTTTGATGCAGAGCTGCTTCTTTGAGTGTTTGTAGACGTGAGAAGGGCATGCACATACACACTTTTACATTATTTTCTCCCATTATGCTTGGCTATTTGCTTTTTTCTTGTTTCTTCTTTTTGTTTGTCTGTATATTTTTCTTTGTCTTTTTCTTTTTATTTGGGTGTTGGAGTTCCAATTTCATTTCTTTTTCTGCAGCTTGATTGTCAATATTTATGCTATTAATATCATGTCCTTTAAATTACCAGTTCAGCAAACATACTGTTCAATTTCAAAGTTATAATGCTAAAAGGTAGGCTTATTTCTGCCTTTAACTTTGGTGCATGCATCTTCAATTAATTTTGATTTCCAAGTCCCTAATTTTCCCAAAGTATATAAAAGGCATGAAGGATGTGTAATATGCAGCAAGTGTATTCGGATTTACCCTTCTCATATTTGAAAGTTGAGAAGAATTTGATGATATATATGCTTGAAGAATGAAACTCAGCCAAAACAAACTTGATTCAATAATGAAAAGAATTTCTGCAAAATGATTTTTTTTCATTGAAGTTCAACAATTTAGACTCAGAAATTGGTGGGTTAGAACACAAAAAAAAGAAATATGTGATTGGTCGATTCAAAGTATTTCGTACTTCTTATGAGAATATTCATGTTAAATTCTAGTTTGAAGGTCAAAACCAGGTTGGGGTCAGTGGAGCCAAAGCAGCAATGTTCAGCCTGGTTATGGCTGGCTAGGTTAACTTTTCAGGACCCCACATAAAGAAAACAGGAGATCTTGTAGCCTATTGTCACAACAACCCTCATCTAAAATCTATTCAACCAAGTGAGCCATGAACCCTAGAAAGACCCTTTGACCAAAAAACATCTAGGGCCCCCATTGGCCAAGTTGGCCAGTTCCCAGGAGCACAATGTAGTACAGGTTGCCTCCATGTAAACCATTGATTGGACAAGGAGGATATACCAAAATCACTATTTCTCACATTGGAAAGGATATTCAAAACATAAAAGAAAACCCTAAACTGGCCCACTTCTTATAGCTTCAATTGTTTTCATGAACAATCATGTCTCTTTCAATTTTTTACTTTGAGATCGAATCAATGTTTTGACTGTCATTTGGGAAAAATAGCTGGTGCTTTTCAATTTTGAATATTCCCTTTTTGGTACTTAAGCTGCAAATTATGGGATAAGTCAAATGGAATTGGAGAAACCCCTAATTTTCACAGAACAGATCAGAACTTTGAATGTTTATATGGTTGCTTGAAATATTTCCCTATTGCATTTCTTTTTCAATATATAATAGCCATTTGCAAAATTTGTTTGTAATTAAAAGTAAAGAAGGTGTTGATATCAATGTATAAATTTCTTTTATGGCAACACTGAAAAGCAAACAAGAAAGAGGAAAGAAAATGGAACAAAGTATATGGTGTGGTTCAGGCTCCAATATGAGATTGATGTTGGGTATTTTCCAAGAGGCTTATTCTTTAAAAAAAAAAAAAAAAAAAAAACATTTAGGACCATCTCTTTAATATCTATATATGTTAAACCATCAATTCACCAAAATCTCATAAAATAAGGTTGTAATATTACATCATACTACTGATTTTAAGTTCTTAGAGCCAATATTTGGGATAAAACCCTAACACTTGATCACAAATTTTCCAAGTTCTCTCAAAAAATTTCACCATAATGGCATTCATCCAAACCTTTTTCCAAAAGATATAGCCCATTGTTCAAATAAATAAAGTAAAATTTAGAATAAGAAAAAAAAATAATGGATGTGCAAGCTTTTGAAGAATGTGGCTCAAATTCCTAGTGGGTGTTAAGAGCCATTACTGAACTGGACGTTTGAGCTGCATGCATGGCTAATAATTGGCTTAGAGTGATGGATTTGTAGCATTCGATTAAAACCCCTTTTTCTTTTTTGCTCCTCTCTCGTTAAGAGAGAGGGCATCAGATGCCAGCATCTTTCTTTCTTTTTTGTCACAATGATAAGCATGCAGAGATAAATAAAAGAGAAAGAGAGAGAGAGAGAGAGGAATTCAAAAGAAGAAAAAAAGGGGCAAGGCTAGTGCAATGGTGAGTTTCAATAAAGATAGGCGAAGCTGATGATGATGATGGAATACAAGTCTTCGAGGCTTCATTTGACCATCTTTTTCTCCTTTCTTTACCTTTTCTTTTCCTTTTCCTTTTCCTTCTCTCTTCACTGCGGCTGCTCTCCCTTTCTGCCTATTCAATATCTACCAAATAATATTCACTCATCTCTTTCTCTCAAAAACCCAAAAAAAAGAGAAAAAAACCAAAGGATGTATGAGGAATATATATTGATGATGGTGGTGATATGTCTATATCTGGAGTCCATTCTCTTGGGGGAGGGTAAAGGGGGAAGAGGCAAACTGTAAAGAAGAAGAACAAAGAGAAGTGGGCTGATTCGATTCTCCTTGGGAATCGCTTTCCATGCATGCCCATCACTGTCACCAACTCTCTCCCTTCATTCATTCTCTCTCTCTCTCTCTCTCTCTCTCTCTCTCTCTCTCCTCTCTGGTTACAAAATCAACTTTGGGCTATCCCCTCTATATATTTTAATAAAGGATATTCTGTAATGCCGCACCACAAGAACACTCTTGTCTCCGTTGGGTATATGGGAAAGGGAAGGAAATTCCTGCCTTAAATTGTTGGATGAACACATGCTAATGTGAGAGACATAAGTGGAAAACAGTTGAAAGGACCAGTCTCTGTCTTGTGAACATGTTTGGGATGCCCACTTTTTTGTACTTTATTACGTGAAGCAATCAAGCTCTTTGCTTTACATTAATGGTTATCATTTTTATTTTTATTTGTATTTTTTTATTATGTGAAATGTTGAAAATTTTTCTAAAAAATAATATAAAAATTAATAAAAAAATATATTAGAATTGATGTATGAAGAAATTAATATATGAAAAATATGGTTTATGATACTTATAATAATAGGTAGAATTTGAAAATAAATTTAATATAAAAATGATAATTTATATACTTTATAATATTTGTATACTTTACAATATATGTATTTCTTTTTAAAAATATCTATGATTTTATTTACAAATTTATACATGTTTTGTATTTTATTTATGATTTTTGTGCTTTCAATAATAAATTAAATAGAATTTGAAAATAAATAATTAAAATTAATAAATTTATGAAAATTTATTTTAATAATTTATTTTTAAAATATATATAAAATTATGTATGAACATAGAATATATAAGATGTAGGTTATCATATTTAATAACAAAATGTTTGCACTAGTGGTATAAATGTTGTTTTTTTACATTTGGAAGACCTAGGTTAATCCCGTTTAACTGATAGAAAAATTGATGGAAATAGGAAAATATCCCAATAATACAAAAAGAAAAAATCTGAAAATATTGGTACTCCCTATATATATATATATATATATATATATATATATATATATATATCTTCAAAGATTTCATATCAAACTACATAGACATCCAAAATATTGAGAATATATCGATAATATATCTTGATATTTTAACCTTGTTTACTTATTGTCATTTCTGAAAATATTGATACTCCCTATACATGTATATATATCTTCAAAGATTTTATGTCAAACTCCACAGACATTTAAAATATCGAGAATATATTGACAATATATCTTGACTTTTTAACCTTGTTTACTTATTGTCATTTCCTTACCTTCATTTTTTTTCTATATTTCTTTAGTATTTCCTTTTTTTCTTCTCTTCTTCTCTACTTGTTCTTATTAAAAACCCTAATCCCAATTATTGAAAAAGTTTGCCCCTTTTCAAAAAAAACCAAACTATTAATAAGTAAATAAATATAATGAACAAAACCAAAAACAATAACAATCAAATAAAGGAAATCCAACAACAAATTAAGGGTTGTAAATGTTGCTGATATAAATCTAACCTCCATGGCTTCTTAAAAATATTTGGACAAAAAGTGATAAAACTAGTTTTTTTTAAAAATTAAAATCTTAAACTGTGTTGGTTGTAGTCTCAACCAAAAAATAGAGGATGGGTATTGAAGAGATACTAGAAGAGTCAAAATAGAGTAGTGCTTTCTTTGTATATTTCTATTCTTTTTTGCTTTGTAATTTTCTACATGTTACTATTCAAATGACAAGAGAATTACTCAAGTAAATCTGTTCACGTGGAAGCATAATATCCACTCAAAACAAAAAAATTAAAATTTGATTTTTACATAATTGTAACTCAAACACGACATAGACATATTACAGAGCAATTTCCCTCCTAATGTGATATTCTTCTATTCCCAAAAGCTTTCTAAAGTGACCAAACTTCTCCAAGGATAAGGGTTTAGTGAAGATATATATCAACTACTTGCTCCTCAAATTTACAATACATTAGTTGATTCTCACTATCTATAATAACTTATGTGAAAAAACGGTACTTTACTACAAAGTAACTTTGTTACTTCATTTTCCTTCTTATTAATGTCTTTCAAAATTCTTCTCAACTATACGATTTGAGAAATTTCTAAGTTGAAATATACTCTACTTTTGTAGAGGATTAACCACTAATCCTTTCTTTTTTAGACCCAAGATATTAAACTTGAACCAAGGGAGGATGCATAACCCAAGGTGCTTTTCATGTCATCAACATATTCGCCCCAATCACTATCATAATAGCTAATATTGAACTTCATTTCAATATTCCTAAAATATATTGTTCCAAGCTTCAATGTGCCTTGCAAATATCCCATAACTATTTTTGTTGTTCTTAGATGTACATGACTAGGAGAGTGCATGAATCTTGAAAGTAAGATTAGTGCAAACTTCATTTCTAGTCTTGTTGTGGTGAGATATAGGAGATTTCCGACTAAGTTTTTAAAGTGTGTTTCATCGAACATTCTTTCCTTCATCTTTTTGAGGATATGTTTAGAATACCTCTTTTGGAAAATAATCACTCTTTTTTTCTTGATAGACTTCAATTCCCAAAAAATAATGCAACAATCCCATGTCACTCATTTCATATTTTTTTCATTATTTCCTTTGTGAATTTTTCAACCATCTTATCATTATTTCCAATAAAAATAAAATCATCAACACTAAGAGCAACAATATGAATCTCATAATTACCTCTGCTCTTCACATAGAGGGTTGGCTCACTCTTACTTCTATTGAAATCATTTTCAATAAAATAGTTGTCAATTTGAGTGTACGACATGAGAAGCTTGTTTCAAACCATACAAGGCCTTTTTCAACTTATAAACTTCATTTTCTTCACCATCAACAACAAAGCTTTAAGGTTGTTTAACATAAATCTCTTCTTCCAACTCTTAATTCAAAAATAAAAAATTTTATGCCCAGTTGGTACAACAACCAAGCTTTTTGAGCAACCACAACAATAATAATTCTAATATTAGTATCAAAGGGAGGAATTGGAGTAAAGGTCTCATGGAAATCAATACCCAATAATTGTGAGTAGCACCGAATGATTTCTTTGTCTTTTGGCTTTTCAACTAGCTACCATGTTTAATTTTTCTCAATGACATCAATTTCTTTTTCTATTGCTCACCTTCAATCTTCATTTTTTACTGTCTCTTCAAAGTTTTGAGGTTTAATAGTGCAAAATTTTCATGTTGGCCATATAAACATTTTTTTTTTCATCATAGAAATTGATCATGACCCTAATGTGCCATTCCAATGCTAAGGTATTGTCAACATAGCTACTTGGAAATCTTGATATTTCAGCTCAAGTCCTCTACCGAAATTGAAAAACTTTATCAAGGTTAGAGGCGGGTTTGTTGATGGCTGCTAGATTGTCACATATCTGATTTGAGTTTCCTTCCATACTCTTCGACATCAAGAGATCCCTTCCTGAGGACAACGAACCTATCATTTAGGTGCGCTTCTTGTTCCTTTATCGTAGGAGCAATCGACACTCCAAAGACTTCCAAAACCTGATGAGAAGTTTTGGCATTATCTCCTACTAATTTATGACCTTTCTATAATGTTTTTAATACTCTAGAGAACCAGTTCAAGAAGCTCCAAACCCAGAATCACTTCCTTTTTTTGTAAGAAGATATACTGAAACAACTGCCAAACATGTTTGGCAGCTCATTTTAAGGACAATCTCAGCCCATGTGAAATCAAGAGAAATAAATACCCATATATATCAAGAAGTGATTACAAAGCATAGGAGTATAGGACTCGTACGGTAACCCTGATTCCTTCAAGACTAAATTCAGGCACAGACTTGTTTTGGATTATGATCTATAACTTCATTAAAGAAACAAAGTTTTGATTTCTTTGAAGCCTTACAGAATTCAGGTACCCAAGATGAACAAGGACTTGAATTCGGAATCCTAATAAACCATTTGTGTACAATATAATAACTGACGTCGGTTGTCATTTACAATCACTAGATAACAGGTCATCCTCATATCATACAATCTTAAAAATGGCACCAACATCTGCAGGATACAAAAGGCAGAAAACAAAAGAACATAACCATGGCAGGGTGCAACAGCACACATAGCACTAAAGCAATTTCCAGAAGAGATTTGTCTTGGATAATTAAGACCCTCTTCTGCTCCGGCTACCAGGACCAGCAACACTCCTTAAATTAATGGATTCAGCAGGATATAAGTCTCTATGACCAAATGAAGCACTTCCTCGGATGCCATGAGATTGAAAGTTACGAGGGGATCCAGAGCTTGACTCGCTTCCTTTGAAGGCCTCAGTCTCCAAAGTTCTGGCTTCATCAGTCAGAATTGCTAGCTGCTTCAACACAAGCAGGTCAGTCTACTGCAATAGTTAAGATCATAAAAAACAATCGATATTATAATCAAGAACCACTAGGATGATTTATCAGAAATATTTTCCTGTGTCCCCAACAAATTAAAAGGATGGACACACCACAGTTGGATCATCGAGTATGCCCCACATAGAAAATAGTCATTCAAAGGTAGAACCCCTTAAGTATACGCCAGAACCACAACTGTGAGGGAAGGTTTCAATTCTCCACTTAGAGCATCAATTTGAAACTTGGTTTAGAATCGAGGACAGAAAACAAAATGTTGGAAATTAAATAAAGGGGCAGCTGGAATTTCAAAATGGCTCAAGCTTAAAGTCAAATTTCATATCTTTTATCTTTGCTGATATTTAAAACTCTGCTATGAAGTCGATAAACCATCATTAGAGTCTTCCATATTTGGTTTTGTACCATACCCGTATTTCATTTTCTTTCAAACGGTCCTGGAGGGCATTTATGGCAGGACTTAAACTGCAAATAATTCAAGAGAAAGTGAGTACAAACAAATATCTAAGCATAAATAAACATTAAACAAGGTGAGTGTTTGCTTCTAACCAATACTCCATCAATTTGCACATCGAAGCCTGATATGTGGATGTATGATGAATGAAAGCCAGTGGATGAACTTTCCCATCCCTGAGTAATGCAGCAAATAAGGACAAGCAAAAGAAGAATTAACAAAAAAAGAAAGAATGACCAAAATTATTATATGAACATTAAAAAAGTAGCACCAAGTTAACTAAGAGTTGGTATATGGTGATCACCTCGTATTCTGTACAATGGCTTGGTTGTATGCTGCTCTCTCCTCTTCATATAGTACACGTTGCAAATCCGTAAAAGAAGTTAAAGGTGAATCGAGCTTGAGAAGAGACAAGGTTGGGAAAACAAGGAGAGGGACTTCTTTTCTCACATACTCCGCACCACTGTCCAAATACAAAACAGCATGTTGATAATAATGAAAACCCTTTTTTTTTGTTGGGGGGGGGGCAATCCTAGATGGGAAAAGATACTGTAAATGGATAGTAAAAATAAAAATAAAAATAAATATAAAAGCATGTATGGACTACAGGATAAATCTACAATGTGAAAAAAAAAAATGACTGATACAGGATCCTAAAAAAGGTAATCAATCAAACATCCCAGAAGCTGTGGTTGTCATAAACAAAAGAAAATATCATAACCTCCCCATGGAGATCAAATACCCTAAGCCATGTTTCATTTTTCTTTTCTTTTTCTTTTTTTTTTAAAAAAAAAGAACCAATAAATGAATAAAGCCAATGAAATTTCCACCAGGCATACATGATCCATACTCAGATTGCCCAGGCACCCACCTCAAGTCCTAGCCAAAGAAACTCTCTCATAAACTGACAGTATATCCCTTTGGGAGGAACAGGAAAAGTTAAAGGCAACATTATATTTGCAAACCAGCTGGAATATCTTAAATGTTAAAAGCTGAACTAAACAAGGCCTAATTCAAACTGCCTGTTGAATATTCTTCAGTTTATTTGAGTTCTTGCATTTTTATGAACATTCTTTATGCCATGGAACTTTCTCCGGCTGTCAAGCATGCAAGTAGAGGTTCAAATCCAAAGGTTGATTGCTTACCAATCCACCCATCCAAACCCCCCAAAAATTGGGACCTGTAATAGGTAATGGATTTTGCTTTTCTTTTCCATTTCTTTCCCCACAGCTTATTTTTCTTTCTCTCTCTTCACTTATTAAGCCAATTTTGACAAATGTAGACTTGTTCCTAACAAAGTGTAGGATCACATGAAAACTTCAAACCTTGACATAAGGACCCAACTTACAAACAAGTTGTGAACCGATAGAAGAAAAATATAGCAGGCACACCTATCCTCCAATCAAATATTTGAAAGTTAATCTATTAGGTCAAAATGCAGAAAATTTAGTAAAATTTAGCTTGGAACTGAACATTAAAAACACAACTCAACCAAATCTAATCCAAACTCAGCGTGCGTGCACAAATATCCCAGCCCTAACCTAGATTTAAGGGTATCCTTTCAACTTTGAGAATACAATTTACAAACTAGCATGGAATAATTTTTTCAATCTTCTATATTGAAGCATGTATAAAGGACCAATTAGTCCATACAGTGGGATGCAACTTGCTGCAAAATCAACTGAAGAAGGCCATGCAGCTATAATGACTAAAAATTGTCAAATAGGAGTGATTAACAGATGCTCAAATATTGACTCAGGATCAGCTCAGGAAGAGGGGATGGAGGATGCCTAACAGATGCATATGTGCAAAGCAGAAGAAGAGACAGGTGATCCTGTTCTCTTGCCCTGTCCGAAAGCCCGCATGTTGTGAAAGAGGAATAGGAGAGCCTTTGAGAATTGTGAAAGTTTGGACAAAGCATTTAAAAGTTCTTTTTTGTATCTGTTTTGAGATTGGATTAGACTATACATTGGGGATGGATCTATATCATTGTTAGAATTTGTGGATTGGCTAGGTTTCCCAGGGTTGTTTTTTGTTTATTCGCCCCTTATGGTTTTTGTTGCTTTGTATACATCATGTATACTTTTTTAATACAATTTCCATTTACCTATCAGAAAAAAAAAAGGAGTGATTAACAGGGCATTGGGAGCATTCATCAAAACATGATGATGGGATCAAAAAATAATATTTAACAAGAAAAGCAATTTGAAAGAAATTCATAACTTGTTCAGGACCAGAAGTGGCAGGACTGAAGCCACTGAAGAAACATCATCCATTGTCTTCTGTTCGTGAAATTTTTCCACTCACAACATTAGCCTATATGACAGAGGGTACTCATAGAATCCTCAGTCAATCATGTTCCATGCATCTAATGAAGTTTAACAAAAGAACTACAAAAACTCAAGTCCAAAACTTCACCAAGCCAAGGCATATAGTAATTCATGGGCTGATTAACTAGAATACTAGATGTGACTAGTGGGATGGGTTAAGCAAAGACTGATAACCATGGGCCCCACTGCAAATATAATAAACCAACATATTAGAATGACCTAAATTCTGGCCTGCAAATAGAGCTGCACCACTGGTTTGAACAATTTGTCAAGGACCTGAGGCTTGCAAAAGAAAGGAATACAAATGAAAGCCTACTAGACTTTAAAATAATAAAGTCCCCAAACAAAGTAGTGTTTTTTTAAATTCAAGGATTTGGTAGAGTTGAACAAGTTTTTGGACAGTGGAATAGAAAGAAAAAAAAAACACTCAGAAAAAGCTTTAAAGTAGTTAAGAGGAAAACTAATCACGAGCAAAGACAGAACAGGTTAACTAGGAAGCAGTTCCATGTTTTAAGGCTTTAGGTCAGTATTGCAACTTGCATATTGGAGTGTCGACATGAGATACAAAGAACAAAGAAAATGGAGGGTAAGGTTTCTGGAGCCATGACATAATAATAAGGCAGTCTCAGATTTGCAAGGACAAAGTTTAGTGCATCTTCTCAGATTAGAGATAATAAGCAAAATCCAACACCTAAATCAATGCTTTAAGAATCAGACAAGTGATACAAGCAACTGAACCTACCAGGGATCAATTCAAACCACCTCAACCACTAAGCTAGTCCAGAGTGGCTCAGTGGCATCAGAAAATGTCTTTTCTACCCATTGGGAAAAATCTTTAGAGAGGGAGTGGAAACCTAGAGTTAGAATGAAGATGTTGCACCAGACCTATCAAAAAAATGAAGATGTTGCACCAGGTTTCCACTGCATCACTATAGGTTTGAAAACATTAAAATTTAGGGGTCAAACCAATCAAGCAGAGGCGAAAAAATCAGCAAGTGAAAGGTTATGAGAAGGCCAGGTTCCACAGTGCAGCCAAAAAGCAAAACACAGACCTCTACCATGATGAAAATTGACAAGAAATAATTTTTTTGGATAAGTAAATGCACAGATAAAAGATGAAAATTGACAAGAAATAATGATTAAGAAAATATTTGTCATGAAGTAAAGCTATGCAGGATCATTAATTTTCCAGCACTGTAAGGCCAAAGGATGCCTCCAACATTCCTTCCCCATCAAAAGACTAATCCAGAAATAGATATTTCTGGATAAAGAAACTTCCTCTCACAGCTTTAAGAAGAGAGGCTTTATGTTCCCTGGATCAAATGGACACCGATATCTTGTTTGCAGTAAAAGCAGATATAGAAGTAGTCTGAATAGAGAAAGAAAAAGTACCAAGTGATCAAGTACATACTCATGTATACCTCATGTCCAAATTTGAGCGATGCATTGCTTCTTGCATACTTTCTGACATATCCATGGGGTCTATATCAACAACGGCATTCTCAGAGTTGTTGGTATGATAGTTTCCTCCCATTTTATCTCGCCCTAGATAGTTGGCATCAGCATTAGCGAAGAAACCCCCCAAGTCTGAAGATCTTCCCCCACCCTAGCCAATCATATGTAATTACAAGCATTAATGAAAACCGAAGTGGAAATATTATCAGCCTAACAAGTAAAGCACCAAGAGAACAAAATATTACCCATAATTTCATATTGTAAACTTTTTTCTTTTTCTTTTTTTGATAGACAACATATTGTAAACTAATGAGATTTGGTTTCCTCACAATAAGAAACAGGATGTGAATTCAAATGGGCACCATTACATTCTTGCACCAAAATAAAAAATAAAAATGAAAGATAAAAATAAAAAAGCAACCACAACCCAATGTTTGAAAGGTCCTGGTCAGTGGAACAACAGTATAAAAACTAATCTGATGCTTATCAGATGAGTTTCTGTTCTTCCCATACTAAATTTTAATCAAATCTCCAGTGTAAAGAATGCTACTCAGCTTTTTAGGAGCATCGGATTCAATAATTATCTCATTATATGCTCCTCTGCATAAAAACATTTTGAGAAAACATTTTCACAAATAGTTAACCATTACATTGCTTTACATATTGATCTACTAAGTTGAAAATGTAACCCCTCTTTTGATACTGAAGATTTCAGTAAGCATCTGAATTTTGAGGAAATATCTCACTGAAAGGAGCCAACTCCCGTTCCAAAAACCCTCACATTCAGTTTCACATACCTAAGACGATACTTCAGATGTTGGATAAAAAAGAAGATGAGAATCATACTAAAAAGGTTTATTTACAGTGTTCTGTTTCCTTGCCACAGCACAGAAACTTAAAACTGGAACTCATTCACTGATGCTACATCTAAACTGGTATGGTATTGACCGAAAAGCAAGCTTTTGATCCCAAATAATATTAAGTTTCCACTAATATGGTTTGATTTAATGGTTAAAGGTGAAAACAAACAGGACAAGCAGTTGCTCCTTTAATCTAGTCCAACCACCTTCTAGTTAAAAGAGGCACTAGTGTGATTCTCAAACCAAGTCCAAATTTTTCCTTTTGGATAAGTTTTTTATACACAGCATTAAATTAAAATGGCTAAGACACCTATTGGCTGAGCCATTTTAGATACAGCAGTTTAGAAAAGGGTAAGCAGGCAAATGAATCAAATGCAAGTTTCTACAGAACCTAACTTTTAGAAACTTATCTGATTGTGAATATTTGGAGGTTGCACTTGTGTTGGCACAGGAAAGCACTATCATTCTAATTATACTAAGTAGCCAAGTTCCCTCAATCTATCAGTTATAATACACAAGAGATTCATCAACATGAAATGGAGCAGCACCACTGAAACAGAGATTGCCACTAAGCAGCAGTATTCTAAAAGGTAAAATCATGAGACAGCACAGGACTACAGGCAGCAAAAGGCATCTGCCTCAAGACACAAGCTTTAAGTTCTAAAAGAAATCAATGATGAGAAACTTATGAGAAATTAAGAAAGCTATAAAATATGTATTTGGAATAAGATGAAATGCAGTGCACACAATCAGAAGTACTGTAACCCAGAGGTGAGTCCTTCACTCCAAACTCACACATCCAACAAGGCGCCATGATCAGCATAAATATATCTGTAACATCATATATCTAGAACAAATGTAGTCTTCCTAAACCATATGCAGTTTTTAGAACCTCATTGGCAAGATCAAGAAATATGTTCAATTTCAGGATCAGGGATGACAAATCCATACCTTGTTAACCAAAGCCATTGTTCTTGAATCACCAGTGTCTTGTTCAGAGCTTTCCACCCTTGCAGGGCCAGATTTTGCAGGTGCATTCTCTGAGGAACTAAAAGATGATTCAACATCTATAATTGAACTTCTGTGTACAGGGGAAAGAGAAATAGGTCTTGACATGTTGCTCTGCTTCCCATCTGTGGACTGGAAGGCTATAACTTGGATCCTTCCAACCTGAAATTATGCCAAATACAGCCTCAAACTAGCTGGACTGACAAACCTTTTACAAGAACATTTCTGAATAATATGCATTTAACACAGACCTTTTGAGCATCTTCACTAAAACAGGAAAATATTAGCCCAATGAACCCAGAATCTAAAAGTTGATACATTGCTTGAGTTCGTACATCTGCAGAAGGTAGAGGGCAGAAGTGAATCTTTTTTTCAAGTGACCAACTGAAACATCAATTCAACAAACTCATAGTATAGGTTGAGATCAAAAAACATTATAAATAAGTCAGTATAAATTTCAAACAAGAACAGCCAAGGAAAATAAAATGAATTGAACCAATAATGTAAATTTCCAACTTAGAACTCAAAATCCACATTACTCATAATACCCAAAGCCTAAGGCTTTATATATATATATACACACTCAACAGCCCAGCTCTAACAAGCAAAGATTGTTCCTAGTTTCAGTACCTTGCTTTGGTTCATCACTCAACTCATGATTCTATTTAATTCCTAACTAGCCACCTTTTCAAGCAAGTAAACTAGTCGCTTCGCTTAGCCTATTGTGTAGCCTTCTTTCACTGTAACTATAATTTGAATAATAAGGTAAGCTTTCAAGCCCCTTTATTTGGTATTCTATTATTAAAAGGCATAGTGAACCATAATTGTGAAAAGGTTGGAAGATGTGGCCAAAGAAGTTAATAGCCCTGTAGGTTCATTCCCATGGTTCAATCCTTCCCTGTAAAACACGGTGAGTTTGAATTATGATCGCTTTTACGCAAGAAAAGGGACCACCCTCTAAGCCTAAGCAATATGAGCTCAAAGGCTTTAAGGCAAAGGGATCCTCTCTCTCCCTACGGATTCACCTTGGCTACGAAGGCTCTTAGTTGTCTATTGAGGAAGGCAAGAAGGGGGCCTTCATCTTGGGATTCAAGGTGGGAGGGAGAGGCACTGAGGGGAAGAGGTGTCTCATCTAGTGGAAGAGTTGGTCTTTAGCTCAAGTTGGAGGGTAGTGGAGCTCCCCACTACATATTTGGGTCTCCATATGAATTGGCAACAATGTGGAATGTGGTAGACGGGAGATTTTGAAGGAATTGGAATCCACTTTGGTTAAAAGTACTTTTTCTAGTTTGCTACTTTGCTTCATGTCCCTCTTTTTTGATAAAAAACTAGAGATGTATTAATTATGAATACTTCATGTCCTTATTCGTTATTCCAAGAAGAGTGGGACTAGGACTAGAGGAGATTGAAAGAGACTTCCTATAAGGGGTGGGGAGAGCTCTTGAGAAAAAACTTCAACTTATAGACTGGTCAATTGTTAGAATGGATAAGAAAAATGAGAGCCTTGGTACCAAGAATCCGTTTGTTCTCAACATGGCCTTGCTTGGCAAGTGGAGTTGGAGATTCGCCTCAAAAAGGAAGCCCCATAGAAATGGTTTATAAGAGTAACGTTTAGGGAAAAATAAGGGAATTGACACTCTTATGATGTAAGTAATAGTTATGGGGAGGGGCTGTGAAAGGCAATTTGAAGAGGATGCAATGTGTTAAAAAGTAGATCTAGCTTCATAGTAGGTGATGGAAAGAGGGTAAAGGTTTCAAACAATCGGTAGCGTAGTGAGTGGTCTCTGAGTAGTTATTTTCCCTCTTTATTTGCTATAGCTACCCAAAAGGATGCTTAGATAGCGGATGTGTAGGAGCAGTAAGGTGAAATGGAACATTGGAGCCCCTATCTTGTAAGATAGCTCCCTGACTAAGAGATTGAAAAAATCAAGCAATTTCTTTTAAGATTGTAGAGGAATGCAGTAAGCAGGGTTGGGGAGAATAGGGTGTTCTGGCTGGAAACAAAGTGCAGAAAGTTCTCAGTTAAATCCCTTTACTTTTTTTTGTTGTCGGGTAGATCTGATCATTTTCTGAAGACTGCTGTTTGGAATCCTAGGTGCAAACAAAAAACGAGATTCTTTGTATGGAATGCAGACTAGGGTGAGAATTTCATTATGGATCAGTTAAAAAAGAAGGGTTGGACCTTGTGAATAGATGTTTCATGAGCAAAGATGAGGAAGACCACCTCTCACTTAATTGCACCAAAGGAATAATCTTGTGAAAGTTAGTTTTCTCCTTGTTTGGGTTAATTTGGGTGATGTCATCATTGGTTAAAGATACCCTAGTTTGGCATAGATCCTTTCTCAGGAAGAAGAGAAAGAAAGCTTGGAAGGCTACCCCTCATGCTTATTTTGGATTGTCTCAAAGGAGAGAAATTGAAGGTCTTTGGAGATGTAGAACAAACAGATCAAGCACTAAAAACCCTTTATGTTTGTCTTTCCTTCATGAATGTATCAATTATCATCCAATCTCATTGTCAAAGTTCATCTTTGGAGTGGGCAAGGGTGGGCTTGAGTGATGGTACACTGGGTTGATTGGTTAGGATCTTCACAAGGGGAGTTTCAGCTTTGTTCTCTCTCTCTCTCTCTCTTTTTTTCTTTTTTTCTTTTTTGGCCTTTTGATGCCCTTGTATACAACCCATGTACTTCGTGTGCCTTTTTGATAGACATTGTTAATATACTTCTGCTTGCTTATCAATAAAAGAATGCTAATAAAATTCAGCACTAGAGACCAGTAACAAATGATGCAAATGAGGATTGAAAGGAAGGAAAAAAAATAAGCAAAAAAAAAAACAGTAGGCTTGTTCTCTAGATTTCAAATTTTTTTATGAAACATATTTATAGTATCCTATCTTGTTGCCTGATGAAGTTAATTTCAAATTTTCCACATTTTTTGCTTTTATTGGCTAACCAAAATATTTTTGTTAGTTAAATCATACAAGTTGCAATATTGGTTCAGATAAGGACTCCATTTCCTTTTACTCAATCAACCCAAGCAACTCATGTGCCTCAATCAATGCATAATTTAGGAATTAGATTGCAGGACAGGAGGAATCAATCAGGTAATCTAGCTCATTTTTATTTTTATTTTTATAGGTAAAGGAAAATTCATTAAAAGCCAAAGAGGCTAAAGAAAGAGTATACACAGAGTATACCAAAATACATAAGTGCAAAAGACAAAAAGGCAAACAAACCTAACCCTTACTTGGTAGTTAACCAGTCTACAAAATCTATCAAAGAGAAAGTGTGTTCCTCTATATACACCCCAGCCCAATTCACAAAAGTGTACAAAAAAAAAGGATTTAATTTCTTGGTCATTCCTCTCAACATCATCGAAGGCCCTCCTATTCCTTTTTTTCTAAATGGTCCACATCAAGCAAAGGGGGGCAGCTCTCCAAGCTTTCTCCCTTTTCTTGCCCACAAAGGAACCATGCCATCCCAAGAGGTTCCTTCTCATAGAGGAGTGCATCACCCATTGCACCCCAAAAAGGGAGAAGATTAGAAGTCATAATATTATGGCCTTCTCACAAAACAAAAGAAGATGATATGTGGTTTCCTTCTCATTTTTACACAGATAGCATATGTTGGGGATGCTCCATCCAAATCTCTTCATGCGGTCAATGGTGAGCAGCCTGCTCCAAGCCACCTTCCAACCAAAGAAGCTAGCCCTAATTGGAACCCAAGGCGTCCAAATAATTCTAGCCATGAAGGGAGGTCTACTGCCCCTTGAGAGTGAGCTATAAAAAGACTTGACTGAAAAGGTCTCATTCCTGTTCTCTCTCCACCGGAGCAAGTCATCCACACCTCTTCTAATAGTCAAAGGATGAAGCTTGCTTAACAAACTTTCAACTTCCCCCACCTCCCAATCATTTAGGGGTCTATTGAAACGAAGCCCCCAGCTACCCCCAACTCCGTCCTCCTCCCAAGCCTCAGCAACCCAACCTTCTTTGTTGACGGTTAGATTAAACAAGATGGGGAAAGCATCTTCCAGCAATTGATTTTCACACCACAAGTCCTTCCAAAACTTCACTCTAGTGCCATCCCCTACGATGAAGCGGGAGTGAGTTCGAAAGTTCTCCCAACCATTTCTGATGGCCTTCCAAACCCTCACCCCATAACAGTTTCTTACACCTTTGGAGCACCATCCCCCCTCTTGAAGGTCGTACTTTCTAGAGATAATTTGCTTCCATAGGGAGGTAATCTAGCTCATATTAAATCAGACCACAAAAGTAACATCATACTTACTATTACAAATTAATGAAAGATAGATTTATCCACTTATTATCATCTTGTATAATGGGCGTAGAAGTGCAATGCCCAGTAAGGGGACTGAGGTTTTAATTTTCTCGTTTGTTTCATATCTTCTTTCTGTTTGTCTTTGGTTTCTTTTCTTCTTTTTTTTCTTATTATTTATCATTTGAAAGTGATGATAGCTGGTAGAAGACAGAGGATTCACATTTACCACCAAAAACTAGACAGCAAAATGGCTAACAGGAGAAGGATGAAATCAATCAACCATACAGAAAGGAAAAAAGGAAGGCGGAAGCAAGTGTAACCCGTCAAGGCTTACCAACATGGGAAGGAAGCACTGTAATATGAGGATGTGAATGGTACCACCCAATCACTCTTGTAGTTTTTCCTGTTGCCACAGTCATTCTGTGCTATACAGTTAATTACACAAGCTCAGCACATTGGCAATGCACATGCAACACACAAATCCCATTGCACATCAGAACCATTGGCAGCTGTATAACAATTTCCTTAGAATAAAAATTAACCAAGGGGATTTGGTTGTTGGACCGAAAACCAGTCTTTCCTAGGCAATCAGCCATCAGTTCATTAGGGACATGTGAATGGTTTGCATGGCCAATCCAAAAATCCCTTGCTGGTATAAAAGGTTTGAGCTGATCACTCTAATGTTCATTTAGCACATTGCATATTATTGATTGACCAGACCAAAATTCACTAGACAAACAAGTCATACAACAAAAACTGTGCCTATAGCAAGAAATATGAAACCACTTTCTTTGATATGACAATTAGACATCATTAAATTTAATCTCATGATAGTGGCATTGTAGGAAAGTTCAAGATAGTTTATTTGCCAAAAACTCAAAGTCCCTTAAATCTTAATAATTGAGTAAATATGGATGTCCAGAGGATGTAAAAATGCCAATTTTCAAATTAAATCAGCATTGAAAAGGAAACATATTAAGGATATCTCAGCCTGAGCAGATGCAGCCGCCAACTGTTCAGGATTGGTCTCTACTCGGTCTTTCCGCCGATCAGACCTCGTTTGTGGTGATGCTCCCCAAATCAGTGCAGTCACACTCCCATTTTTTGAGTACTGAAATTGACAAAGCTAAATCAAACCATCACTACAAAGAAACAAGGTTAACAAAACAAAACAAACAGTTATTGGTAACCTAAAATAGCCAATCACAGCATTTGAATAACTGTGCAATCTGAGATTTAGTAACCAAGGCAGTAAAAGACTCATATATGCAAGTAATGAGTATAATAGTCCGGATAAAATATAATAATTTAAACAACTTTCTATTAATCCCAGATATTAAAAACTTTGGATTCAACATTCACATCTCTACAGTCCCTGCCCACTTTGCAAAATAGCTGGATTGTTCATGATATTAACAAAAAACCAAGCAAATCAAATTTGCAAAGACATGGTAAAGAGATAGAATCAGACCACTCGACCTTGTCAAGTCCTCCTCACCTAACAGTCTCATGCTTAGCTTTACTTTACAATGAAAGATATTAAAATTTTCAGCACTATAGGATTATCTTAGGTCATAGAATGAGGTGAAAAATTTTAAAAATAAAATAAAATAAAATATGGATGGAAAAGAAGAAAGAAGCCAAAAGCAATCACACCAAGGTTCCAAGGCAATCACACCCTCAAAGGAAGCATAGTAGACTCTTGCCTAATAAAACTTTTTTCTAATTCCTGATCCTTCCTTGCAAGAATAGGAAAAGATATAGGAAAGAAAAATTATCTAAAAATTAAAAGAAATACAAAATTTTCTAATATAATAAGAACACTAAAAGAAACAAAAACTTGACAAAAAGTCAACCACTAATTAAAATAAAAACCTAAAAAAAAAAAAAAAACAGAAACTTATATATATATATATAGATAAAGAAACAAATTGTATTAAAAAGAGTCACCAAAAAAAAAAGACCCAAGGCATACGAGAAACAAACCTCCCACCGCCACCAAGGCTTAAATAGGAGAAAAAATTACCAAAAGTATTAGAGCCTTAATAAGTGCCCAACAAATCAAATAAACTCACTAAACTCAAAGGACAATCATCTATAAACAACTTAGTCTCTGACCAAAGAAAACAAACAAAAGTATTTGTTAGCCTTTGGATTAAAAACACCTAATCATCAAACACAATTTTGTTCCTTGCCTTCCAAACCATTCAAAATATGCATAAGGGGCCTACACTCTAAACCTTCTTGCGTTTTTTGCCCACAAAAGAACCATGTCACCCCAAAAGTATCTTTCTAACTGACGAGGGAAGCACCCAAGACACCCTAAAAAGCGCAAAAAGCAACTCCCATAAAACCCTTGTCTTTTCATATTGGAGAAGCAAGTGATCTATGGATTCTTCATGCAAATGGCAAAAATAACACCTATTTTCTAAAGAACATCCTCATCCCTAAATTTGATCTAAGGTTAGAACCTTACCCCATGTTGCCTCCCCTGTAAAAAGGCTAACTCCAAGTTATACCCACAAAAGTCAAATTCCTCTCATTGGAAAAGACCCGAAATTGTTTGGCTCCAAAGCGTTGTAAAGAGACTTAACTATAAGCTTGTCACTCTTTCTCACCGTCCAAAGCATAGTAGTTGTCACGTCCCTACACACCCTCTTCCCATGCAAACATGCTAGAAATGTTCCCACACAATCCACCTCCTAATCATTAAAAGGTCTAGCTAAAGCAACTAAAGAAGATAAAGACTCCTAGTTCTCACAAGATCAAACAATCCTTATTGCTTTCCACAACTCAACCCAATACTCCTCTCTCACTACCATGATAAATCCCAAGAGAAATGAATTTTTAAATCATCATTAGTATCCCAAATCAAAGCTTAGGCATTGGAATCAACCTATTCCCTTCTCTTGTAAGTCTTGAAATGATATTTCCAATGTTGTTCCCGACCACCTTATCTAAACCTGCCTCATAATGACTCGCTAAAGCTAAGCTCCTCGCTTTCTTACATATCTTTAAGGAATTCAAATCTAGAAAAGCTCTAACTTTTTTATTGAAGTAGGTTATTCCAATGTTATCTCATGGGCTAAAACAAGGTGAAAAGGTTCTTAAAGATAGCGGCATTTATCCAGAGCAATCATTCATTTTGTTAACCTATGTAATTGTGCTTATGTTGGGAATGCAAACTGTAATGTCGATTTTCTAGCTAAGAGGGGAGCACCTACTTAGGAGATTTTTCCTAAGCGACTAACTCCATAAAGGTAGTTGGCCTTTCTGTTTGTGCCTTTTATTACTTTTCACTCTTTCTTCAGCGTAGGGTGTATATATCCTCCTCATTTATAAATACTCTTCCTTCCTTTCCTAAAAAGTAACAAATAAAATCTAAGATCTTGACCAATTCTCTACTGAATTCTTTTTGGCTTTGGATTAGGAAGTTATGAGATTCTACCTCTATGCTTGTATTAGACCTTGTTGATTGGTTGGATACTACTTAGTGGGAAGGAGTTGTTTTTCTTTCTCTCTTGTATTTCTGTCATTTTGGTGCCTTTTTTATACCCTCTGTGTACTTTGGTGCAACCTTTTTGTTTAATTCTTATTTGCCTACAAAACACTGAAACCAAAACAGAACTTTGATGAGATGGTGGGGGTAGAGAGTTTGTCCTATTTGTTTGGTTGTAAGGCAGTCGTCTTCTTTCGACTTACCTATGGTTGCCCTTGGTTACTTTTCATAGATCTTGTGTAATTTGAGATTCAGTGAAGGAAAGATTTAAAAGAAGGTTAAGCTCTTAGAAGAAGTAGTCTTTGTCTAAGAGGGAGATATTTACCCTTATCAAGAGCACCCTTTCAAGCCTCCAAATGTATTTTATATCTTTATTTGTAATCCCCAAAAAAGTGAAGATTAAACTTGATAACATCCAAAAAGAGTTTTTGTGAGGAAATCATCTAGAAGGAAGAAAAACCCACCTACTGAATGGCAACAATTTGCAAGGACGAAAAGTATGGACAATGAGGAGTAAGCAATCTGGAGCCCTTTGAACAATGTACTACTGAGCAATATGCTGCTGAACATGACAATTTGTGGAGAAGGATCATTTTTGGAAAATTCAGAGAGGTCGAGAGGGGGTGGTGATCACAAGATTGAGAGAGGCTTTTTGGTGTGGGGTTGTATAAAGATATTCAAATTGGGTGGGAAGAGTTCAACCCCATGACTTCTATTGTGGTCAGGGTGAGGACTAATTTTTTGAGGTACAGACCAGTGAAAGAGCAACCTCTAAAAGATGCTTTCCAATTCTGTTCAGTCTAGCTTCCTCCAGAAATACTAGGGTCAAGGACATGAGGAAGGTGGAGGAGGAGAGAGGTGGTAGTCACTAGGCCTTGCAGTTTCTAAGGCAATTTTAGAATTGGGAATTAGAGGAAGTGGGGCAGTTCTTGATATCATTAATTCTGAGGGTTTACAAGCAGCAGATGAGAACAATTTATGGTGGAGGGAGGATAAAATTGATCAAAAAAAATGGTGGAGGGCGGATAAAAAGAGGAGTTCTAAGGTGAAATCTTTTCATAACTATTTATGTTGTGAGGACATGATTTTGTTCTCTGTTCATGGCGTTTGAGGAACTTGTGCTTCCATAAGAAACTTTTTTTCCTTTTTCTTTTTTTGCATGGAAGATAGCGAAAGGGAAAAACCTTAACAATAGACCTTCTCATGAGGACAGGGAGGTCAATGCAAACAGGTCCAACCTTAGTAAAATTGGTCAGGAATTAGTAAACCACACTCTATTGACTAAATAGCATTAGACAGTGGCAAGAGTTGTTGTTGTTGAATATCTCAGGGTTGCAGTGGGTATTTCTAGAGTCGACTAGGGAGCTTCTATTGTGCTGGAAGGTGCAAGGCTTGGATAAGCAAAAAGAGGAAGGTTTTGTGAGTGCCCCCCCACCCCTTACCCACTTTGGTGCATTTGTAGAGAGCACAATGATCAAATTCATAATGAGGCAGAGCATTCGAAAGGAGAACCTCATTAAGTCCCTTTTGAAATAATCTAAGGTTCCACTTGGGTTGGCTAATTCAACATTGTTGAACTTCATTGATAGTCAAAAAATTGTGGGTAAAAGGTTACAGGTTCGCTATTATTGGAGTGGTGTGCATCTTCTTCTTTCTTTGGTGTCTCTTGCATACCGCCTGTGTACAGAAGGTGCACTCCCTTTTGTTAGGCACTTTCTATGGGAATCTCTGTTTTCCTATCAAAAAAAGAAAAAATACGAACTTTCACTAAATAAATGAAACGGAACCAAAATCTTAAAAACCCAATTCAGAAAATAATCAAGCCCATAAAGTTTGAAATATTCCAACTCCATCTCAGCACAATAGTCAAGTCTATCAACTAAAATTGTGTCGCATTCTCACGTAGAAATGCACAAAACCCAAGTAAAACTAGTCAAAGAGAGCCAAACAGAAAATAATTATAAACATCCACTTCTGATTTTTCGAAAGAACAACATCCAACAATCCAATCTAATGTAAGTCCATATCAAAACAGAAAGAGAACAATAATTTGAAGAATCCATTTCAAGAAGCAATCCAAATCAAAACCCACAAATACAAACAGATTTCATCTCAACTAACACTAACCCTTCATTTGGCTGCTGAGAAAACCAAGGAAACCAAACCAAAAAATCAAAATTCTCAACATTGCACATCCCATTATCCGAAACCCATTACCACCACCGCGCCCCCCCTGCTCCCCCACCCACCCCAACTCTGCCTAATGACACAGCTGGGCTTAGTTCCAAAATCCAAAATTTTCCCGTTCTCCCCGCCCTCCAATTTTCCCAGCAACCAAATAGAACCTAAAGTTCCCAACCCACCAACCAATCGAAACAAACACATATATCTATGCAAAGAAGTGAAAAAACAAAAAACTTGGGATTCGAAGAATCAGAAGAGAGACCTCAATATCACCAAGAAGAAGTCCCATGATCTCTTCAGTCTCAGTAGACAATGCATGAGTCGTACATGTCAACCACACATCTTCGCTCATCTTCACGCACGTCAGAGACATTCTCCCTCTGATTTTGCTCTCCTTCGTCTCTAGAAATCTTGGGTTTCTATATCTAGCAATCGGGAAGATGAAGACAGATGACCGAGATCTTCGAGGGGTTGGGCGTCTTCTCTTCTCCTCTATAATCCCTTGCGTGTGTTGGCAGGGAAGAAAGCCTTCTGGGCGATGGATCTCAATTCTCAGGCCTTCAGGTGATCTAGTGTGACGGGCCGTAGTTTATTATGATACGATGGGTTCAATCTTAACCCTTGATCCTGCCGCCTTGTGGGTTCACTGTTTGAGGAAATTACATTTAACGCCCTATGTCTATGTTTCTATATATATAATCAGATACTAAATGACTTTTGAAATGCTCTTTTTAAGTAAGGTTAATTATGTCATTTATAATTTTCCTTTAATTATTAGACTTGAAAGCATGTTCTTATGCTTTCCATATTTCTTATAATTTTATTATAATCGAAAATTAGAAATTAGAATATAAAAAAATATAAAAAAAATTAAAAGATTGCTTGTCAATAAAGTTGCTCTATATTTCATGTCTTTTATTTATGAATGATTTTAATAAAAAAAAATTATCCTTAAAGTGCTTTTGTGTTACTTTTTAGATGTAATCACTCTTAACATCTATTTTTAAGTGATTATTATAAAAAGACAAATAAATTAAAAAACAACCTACCAATTTTCTTACTTTTTTATTGATGTACTCATTTACCAAATACTCTTTCATTTGACTATTTGTTATAAATCAAATAATTGATTTAAAATTGATGATATCTTTTCCCATTCTCTTTCCTCCTCATAATCTTTTTATTTTATTATACAAACCTACTTTTTCTTTAGAACTCTTTAATTGTTGTTCTTTATCTAGTAGACCTTCCTTTCTTAAAAGAGAATCCCCCACTCCCTCGATATTTTGCTTTCACACACCATTTCTAAAATTTCCCCTCAATACCCCTTCGATGATTTTGTCAAATATATGTGAAAGAGGGAATGCATTTAAAGATTGGGTTGGAATCCTTTTAAGATAAGATTTTTCTGCCAAACATCTTCATTTAATAAGAAGTGACTAAGTTCTCTCTTTTCTAGAGCTTATCTAAGGTTACAACTTTCACAACACCTAATGTGTTTGATTCAATCTAATGATCTATGTAGACTTGATTAGGAGTGTTCTTCGATTGGCTACTATTATCTCTTGATGAGTTTACTTAAAGTTATTTTGCTATACATATAGACTTAGGTGGTGTTTGTTTTTTTGGCTTTTTACTGAAAACCATTTAGTTTTAGAATTTAGGTTGTTTGTTTTTTTACTTTTTCATGACTTATTATAAACTTTTTACTAAATAGAAAAAGCCAAAATATGTGGCTTTTTCTAAATAGAAAAAATAACACAATGGTTTTTTTTACTTTTTAATACTTAATAGAAATAAAATACTATAAAAACAAACAACCTAATATTTAATACTATTAAGTATTAAGGTTCTATTTAGAATTAAGTAAAAAAACAAACACCACCTTAGTGTCATTACTTGACTATGATGATATGAAACAAATATCTCATGTGTAGACTGTCACGCCCCAAAATCCACTCCAAGGGCATAATGATCATTTCACACCTCAAACCCAAAGGCTCAAAGTGGAAACGATACAACATTCATATTGTAATTGGAAATTTACCAATTACCAAATTCATGTTCAGAGTAGTAAAATAAATAAATTTTATGATCCCCAATTTTCAACTTTAAAAACTAACACATCAACCGAAATGTGATTATCCAAATAACTCAAAATTCAAATAATTTAAATAGGAATTAAATTTTAACATCTAAACAATATCCAAAATTAAGTTTGAACCAAAATCCTAACAAAGAAAAATTCTTCAGCCTAGCCATCACTCCTCGCTCGAGCTGAAAGTACTTGAAAAATTATCAACAAAGGGGCATGAACTTAAAACTCAATAAGGAACATTAATACGGTTTCATGGATCAAACATTTTCAATCATATTTGCAAATAGGAAATATAACATATATTTATTTTCATAAAAACTTTTGAATTTAAAATACTAATACATTCAAACTTTTCAACAAAAAATTTTCATATCCCTTTCAAAACAATTTCTCATCAAAACCAAATTAAATCCATTCAAAATATCTTTACTCTGGTTATCAAATAACAAATGGTGGCCAATTAGGTGAGACTTCACAAATAAGTGACTAATTTCAAATTTATTCTAATTAAGGTAAACAAAACCAAATGTCAACAATTATAACTCATTGATTAGGGTCATAAGTCAACTATTATAACCCGTTGACTAGGGTCATAAGGTCAATAATTATAGTCCGTTGACTAGGGTCATATACTATCAACTATTATAATTCATTTATTAAGGCCGAATATGTCAACAATTATAACCCGTTGACTAATGTCATATAATCCAAAGTCAAACACTTTATTTAATTAATTCAAACTTACAAAACAAAATATTATATCTCCTCAATTTTTCATTTTTCATAAACAAAGAAAATTCTCAAATATATTTTTCATACAAAACACATATTTGATCCATGCATAAAGATAAAAATAATATTTTTACACATTTCAAAATATAATATAAAAAAGAAATTATTTTATTTTATAAAAATCTGTATTAATTTCCCTTACCTTAAAAAAGCGCTCAAAAACTTGAAGTATTTAACTTGACGAATTTATTCATCGCCTAACATAATATCATACACAATTATCTAAAGGTAAAAATTTGACTATCCTAAAAATATTTTATTTAGTATTAGGGATCTTAATTAATTTTTCATGCTAATATTATTACTACCCAATATTATTTTCAACTTACTAAACAATAATAAATTAATTTACTGAGTTTCTAAATTATTGTAAAATTCATTTTCTTTCCTAATCTTACCCTTACTATTTATTTCTTTATATACTTAAATTAAATTAATACCTATACAAGAAACTATTATTATTATTATTATTATTATTCCCATAATCCAACTGTCATTTAACCACAATTCCACCCCCACACCCCATTTTATATACATATTATTACTTTCAAAGATCCTGCAACACCATTACTCCAAGCCACCAACTACACTCATTATTATTGTAATAATAATAACACTTTTTTTTCTTATTTTGTTTCTTCCTTCATGGACATCCACACACATCTTTTTTTTTTTAAAACCCTCTACTACACGACACACATCTACATTATTATTATTATTTTTTCTTTTCACCGTTCTAGAAAATCACACTACTCTTATTTTATTTATTTATTATTATTTTTCTATATCTATTCATTTGAGTAATCGAAATATATCGATCTCCATTAATAAATCAAACTATGTTCATAATTTTTAAATCTTTTTGACCTATAAATTAACTAAACGAACTCTAATCAAAATTGTGATATTCCAAAGAATATCTAAAATGTTCAAAATTAATTAACGAATATAAAATATTAATTTAAGGATTAAAAATCTTACTTGAAAAATTGAACTTCAAACCCTAAACCTCCAAATATTCAGCTCTATACTCTCTGATCTGTTTTCTAAATAGAGAAGGTAGGAAAAATCTAATTTATATCTAGGAGTTTAAAATACGAAAAAACATTTTTACCCTTATTAAATTACTTTAATTAATTAATAATTTTTAAATTACAATTTTACCCCTAAATTGGGTTTGGGGCATTACATAGACACTTTACGGCCATGAGCGTATAAGGTAAGGTTGGATGGCATGTCATAATAATTAAGACAATGCGAAAAAGAAGACTACTTGAAAGACTTAGCAAAGCCTATAAGTGTGTGGGAATAAGTGTTATGGGTATTAAACATTGGTTTGGTGGTGACTTATTGGTGGTAGATCGATCGTGTGCATGTAGAGCACCTGTGGATGGCTTAACTTGACAAAAATTCAAGTACAAGATTTTATTTGTTGTCAAAACAATTATGATATCTCCACATATCATCATAATGGAAAACGCTTAAAAAACTCTTTAAAGTGGGAAAATGGAGATTGTGACATTGTCCAAGAATGGTGATAGAATATAAGTGTCAACGGGCATGCTACTTCAAATGTACAAAATGAAACCTTGGACATGGCAATGTGTGACAGTGAGTCTTGTTAACATGAGTGTGAAGCAACCCATCAACATAATGCTATGGGATGCTACTATGTGACACATGATATGAGCTATTTATGTCTTAGGAAAAAAAAAAAAGAATCAACAATATTGCCATGCATAGACCAATAATTGTTGGTGTGATGCCAACCAGATTGAGTCTGTCTAGCTTCTCTGGAGTCAGATGGGCTTCTTCCCTGCACAAAAAGATGTCCGAAGAGGTGGTCTGGGCACACCCCTCCGAAGGGGTCTAATTCTTTCAAGTGGTTCTATACGCGCGTCCCTTTTTCAGGCTTTTCCTGGGGGTTTTATAGAGCGGATGACACCCTCACCATAGCAATGAGGATCATTCATGCCTTTTTTGTGATAATGATTGTCATCAGGGTGGAAATCAAGCCTTAGCAAGAGGGTTAACGTTATCATCTCTGTGTGGATTGGGCTATCATACCAAACAAAATCCGCTAACTGGTGTCATTTGTTGGTTGTTGAGTAAGAGTCTCAGACCATGTAGTTGACTATGCATTTACATTTGTCAATGTCATAGATTGTGCGTAGCAATTAGTAAACATTGACTTTCATATGTAAATGTCGTTTAAACCATTACTCAGGCACTGGATGTGATTGTCCATCTATTCAATGCATGGAGTCTCCGATTGTATTGGTTAATCTGTCTGGAAATCTCAATTGACTTGGTATGTCCATTTCGTCTGACATCCAGAAAGAAGGAAATTTATTTCCTCTTACACCAGACAGAGTTTGTTTTGGTTCAGGCGGATGGATCTAGATGAATCATCTACTTACCTTGAACGGACCAAGGGTTTTTGATTGAGGGAGGACATGTGGAAGGCAGCCCCCACAATAATGCCATAAACATAAGTTATAGTTGTGGAGAAAACTAGGCACTATAAATCTCCTTGTAGCAAGGATGTGGGTTAAGAGAAAGTTTGCCATATATTGGTGTCGATACAATCAATGGTTTAAATGGCACATGTGGCTCAATATGGTACACTAATTGGTGTTAGTGAAACATCACTAAGTGTCATTAGCACAACAAGAACATAGCACCTAAAGGAATAAGAATATGATAGATTAGCATTGGCAAAAGCTCAAGTAAAATGCTATTAGTGCATCAAGGAGATGAGGAAATGACATATGGCATGAAACATAGAAGTATTTGATCATTTTCTTATAAATGCTTGAAAAGGTTATACAAGTTAATGGTTTTTCCTTATAAGTATATTATGTCGCCTATATGCTTGTTGCTTGTGTATCCTTTGGGGCTTATAGAAGAGTTAGATTATAAGGCATATACAATGGGATTTACCATTCAATATTATATACCATTCAACACGTTTCTCAAAGTGAATCAATTAAGTTACATTCCTCATCAATATTATGGTTAAGATAAGCAATAAAATTAGTTAACTTATTTATTTTTTAATAATATCTAATTTAATAATTATCAATAATATATTTTTAACTAGGGCAATGGAATCACCTTCAATAATTATATTTTTAGAATGTTAGGTTTTCTTTTTATAAAAAAAAAAACTATTTCTACATTCAAAAATATATTTAATAAATTTTAATGCAAATATATATTTTTTAGAATTTGTTATGAAAATATAATATTTTTTAGATCATATTTTAATTGTTTTAATTTTTTTCACTTGTTTTTTTAAGAATTATTTTAAAAATAATTATGAAAATATAGAAAATGATAAAATAAAACATTATAGATAAAAATTATTTTAAAAAATATATATATTTGAAAATAGGGAAAATGGGTTCAACACATTCCAAGTTTTTAAACAAATTTTGTATTTTAAAAAATATTAGAGAATTTTTTCTCTTAAATTTTGTTTTTTGAGAAAATTTACCAACCATCTACTTTTATTTCATCCTTGGATTTGCTATTGTATTAAAAATATTAGAAATATGCAACTTGGCATAATATAAAATATTAGAAATAATATTTATATTTTTATATAAAAAATTATATATTTTTAAATTATTTAATTTTTATATAAAAATTAAAATTAGTGAAATAAATTTGAAGTTTTGATAACAATTTGTAGTATCGGAGAAACCCATAAGTTGCTTTTTTTATGTTTCTTTAGTTCACTTTCTCAAAAAGAACAATGGCATTCTAGCATGGGGGAGAGAGAGAGAGAGAGAGAGAGAGAGAGAGAGAGAGAGAGAGAGAGAGAGAGAGGGGAGAGAGGAAGAGAGAGAGACGGGGGGAAGAGAGAGAAGAAGAGAGAGAGGGAGAGAGCTGAGAAGAACAAGGCCTCCCCCACCTGAAAATTGAACGACACGCACAAAGACATATTCTCAATTTTCAATCACCACATGAAATCAATCTCATGATTACCACTTCAAACAATAACCATCCTGATATTTGGCCTTTCTGCAGATGTGTCCATAGAAAGGGATAAAAGTAAAAAAAAAATCAATTAATGCCAGAGGAGAGATCACAACAGATTCTCAATGACAAAGCTCCTCACAACAGACAAGGAGAGAGAGCAGAGCACAAAGCCATGCCCATTACAAACCTTTAAATAAATAAATAAAAATTAAAAAATAGAAGCAATTACAATGGCAAAATTAGTTAAAGACACTCTTCAAATCCTGGTGGTTGGGTTGCTGAGGTTGCTGGGGTTGCTGAGGTTGCTGGGGTTGCTGGGGTTGCTGGGTTTGCTGGTGTTGCTTGGGATGTTAGCGGTGGCACTGTTGTCTGCGTTTTCATTGTTCATCCCCAGAGTGCTCTTCACTGCTTCTGCTGCTCCCTGCGCCATGTTCTTCACTTGCTCCCCAGTCTGCATCCCCAATTCCAATGCATTAATATCAAGCTAATTTCAGCTACAAGACTTACTCAGAATAGCGCAAAAGTTTTGCTTTATCATCAAATTCCAAATCCCATCATCAATGGGTATGCTCAAATCATGAATAATATTCCTCAACCAATCCCAAAAATGGTCTTTGAAAAATATAAACCCAGAGGAGGAAGGATATGTATATATACCTGTTGAAGGAAGTTGGAGGCTTGCTGAGTATAAGAAGCGTTCTGCTCACATGGGCCATCTTGGCTTATTTGGCCGCTCTTGGACTATAAAAACACACAAATAGGAAAAAGAATAATAAAAAAAATCAAGTTGAAAATAAATCAAAATAACACATACCCAAAAAGATGGAGAGAGAGAGAGAGAGAGGAGGGGCTTAAGAGAGATGGATTGACTGACCAGGTTGCTTGACTGTTGTTGGCTTGCCATTGTCTTACTCAAAAATCTTGAAAGACAGAATGAGATGAAATGAATGCTTGAGAGGATAGCCAAAGATGATGTTTGAAATGGGAATTTATAGGTTTGCTGAATAATCCTTATGTTGCCAAGTGTAAGCCTAGGCAGTGGGTTTTGGAAGATGTGGTAATGGTTGGTCCTTCCGAAAGGAAAATGGGGGTTTGGACAGGAATGTTTCAAACTTGGAATTCATTGGATCCTTCTGCATAGGTTCCGGAGAGAGCTTGACCTGGTTTTGCAAATCAGATAGGTTGTCTTAGGTTGAAGATCAACTCATATTTCATTACTATTTTTGAAAGAAAGATTTTTATTTATTTTTTTTTTTTTGAGACGATTATATTTGTGCAAAAGGCCTAATAAGGGTTTAAACAGTGTACAACTGTACATCCTAACCTAACCCACTAAATGTTTAGGTTGGACAGACCTCGGCTTCAAATTAGAGAGCTTGATCCGGGTTGGCCCGATCCAATATGTAGAAGTTATGCTTCCTTTTTTTTTCTTTTTCTTTTTTAAATTAAATTATCAAACGAAAATCTTATTTATAGTATTTTTATGATGTGCAATTAAAATCAAAGTGAACAATATCAAAGGTAAGAAAGAGAAGAAATTTGACATTTTCTTTTTAATAATTTGAGCCAAAAGACTCAATATTTTGAAAATTAGACTAGATCGGTCGATCTAATCAATTGGACAATTAATTGGTCATATATTTGGTCCAATTTTCTATAAGGAACCATTTTCATGTTTAACTGATCTTGAACCGTTCAAATCAGTCATTCAACCATCAAACCAGATAAAGTGTTTGGCTTCCTAAGAACCGATCAAGCTCAAAATTGGGCTAAACTTATTATAGAAACCCAATAAGCACTACCGCCAAACACCCATTAAAAACCTAACTCGATTGAGCCCAATAGGGTTAATGAGCACCAAAGTCCAATCCAATCTCAAGGCTTGATTCTTATTGGTGTTGCAAGGTATTTGTATCTTGCATTTAGTTGACCAATATGGAAGGTTAGAAAGAGAAAGAAATTTTCCATTTTCTTTTTAAAAATTCAAGTTAAAAAAAAAAAAAAACCAATGTTTTGAAAATTAGTTTGAATCGCTCTCAAGGTTATGGTTGGATGGTCGAACAAAATTGGACCAAACTTTCACCTATTGCTAAAAGCCAAAGCGTGATTCAATCTCAAGGTTTGGTTGTTGCTAGTGATGCAAGGTACTTGTACCTCGCATTTAGTTAAAGCCCTTACAATGTGGGATGCCTTTACGATGTGGGATTTGATTGAATCACTAACCTCCAACTTTAAAAGCAAGGGTAAGTTCATTGAGTTATATGCTATCCATGTATAATTAGTGCCGGTAAACTAAATATATAGCAAGATTAATGTTTTTTTTTTCAATTTTTTTTCATCCAAATATTTACATTCATCTTGATTTTTATAATAATAATTATGAAAATAATGTATATAATTAATACAATAATTTTCAAATAATAAAATACAAACACAAAGAGATAAGATTAAATACTATAATTTTTTTTCATCTTAAACATATTTTTATATTTAAATATTATATATACTCAGTTTAAAATATTAATATATTTATATTTATCTTTATAATTTAATTTGATATATCTAATATAAATTAAAATATTATTAAAAATTTTAATTATATACATTTTAAATTTCTTGTAATTATTTTTTTATTTTATATAATACATAAATTATATAATTTTGACATTAAGGGTTCCATCGTAATTTTTCCGATTCGGTGGGGTTCGATTTTGAAAACAAACGAAAAGAATACTAACAGCCAAAATCACAGTATCGCGCATCATCCGGTAGAGGGCATAGCGCCACGTGTCTTGAAACTAAAGAATCAGCGTCACAAACCCAATCCCATTATAAACAAAGGCGTATGACGATGAGATGGCACGTGCCACGTACGTGTCATAAAGCAGGACACGCGTCGACCAATAACTGTGTATGAAATTCTATATGTATGCATGGAACCACAGCCTACCCCCTATCCTCGGGTTCAGTTTCTAATACAAGTCTCCGGAGTTCTTTTGAGTATTAGCAGTGAGTTGAGTGAGTTCGAGTTTGGTTGAAGAAGATAAAGATGGCATCCCCTGATCAGAGCTACAAGGCTGGTGAAACCAAAGCCCATGCTCAGGTGTCTCTCGTTTCTCTTTTCCCTCTTCTCTCTTCTCTCATGCTTGGCTATTTATTAATCACATTTTCAAACACCTTAACACTATGATACGTAAATCCCTACTTAATCATCTCTCATTAAGGCACGGCCCATTTTCAAGTCCTATTGCATAAGCGTAATAGTTCCCTGTTTTACACAGGAGAAGACCGATCAAGCCATGGCAAAGGGAAGGGAAGCATCGGAGGTGGTGAAGGAGAAGGCCCAAGGGGCCAAAGACAAAACGGCAGAAACAGCCGAGCATGCTAAAGACAAGACAGCTGATACGGCCCAGCAAGCGAAAGGCAGGACCCAGGAGTCCAAGGACCAGAGCGGAGGCTACCTCTCAGAGAAGGCAGGGGCGGCCAAGGAGAAGGCCCTGGGGGCCACTGAGGCTACGAAAGAGAAGGCCTCGGAGATGGTCGAGTCGGGCCGTGAGACGGCCGAAGCAGGCAAAGATAAGACTGGCGGGATCCTGCAGACCACTGGAGAGAGAGTGAAGGGCATGGCCCAAGGCGCTGCAGATGCTGTGAAGCAAACCTTCGGAATGGCCGGCAATGAGGACAGGCCCAAAGAGTAGTTTGAAAAGAGTGTGTTTGCTATTGGGCTGTTGGGCTCGGCCCAATATTTGTTATGTTTTTTCAACTGTCAGTGTCAGGGTCAGTGTCGTTTGTTGTTGGCTTCGTAACTTAGAAGGGATGGAATTGTAATTTCACCTCGATATAAATGCAAGCTGCAATCTTCTCTTCTCATTCCATATTGATTTTTTCTTGATTCCCTGTACGACGTCGTTTAGGATTATATCCGTTTGTGTGTCGTGTGTATATTGTGTAGGGGGAAAACGAGATGGCTGCCTGGTTGGGTTCCTTAGCCAATTCTCAACAACCCTAGAGATGAAAAGGATCCGGTTGAAGAGGGTGGAGGAGAGGGTAAGACTTCATATAAAAATTGGAAGATTGGAAGTGATGGGAGAAACTATGGTAGGGAGAGAATGGGTTTCTCATCCTTTTAATCAATCAATTAACCCGAATCAAACCGTAAAATCATACTCCTCGATCTCTTTGGCACAGCATATAAAAATGAAAAGCAATATTTGTGTTTCTCCTCGATCCACTTTAAATTGTTGCATCAAAATTTTGCACCCCAACACATTACAACGTGTGGAATGCTACAACCCCATCACAGACACTCCTACAAAAAGGGAACAAAAGAACCCTAAAAACAAGAAAACACAGTGCATCTCCGTGGCTCACCAAGCTATGCTCATGGCCTTTTTCTTTCTTCCTTTCTTTCCTTCTTAGTCTTCATCTTGTGCAACAAGGGCATGGAACTGCTCTCAAGTTTTTGTTCACTATCACTAACTCCTCAACTCTGGAAGGGTTTCACCATCTCCAGTACTATATTGGGCTGTGTTTCACTGAGATTTCTGTTTCCCAGACAAACAAAAAACAATTAAATAGAATGTCCATAGATCATATTGGTTTTTCTTCCGATCAGATTATAACTCAAGTACCAGTTTAGGCCCAGAATCTTTTCTTCAAACTCCGACTAACCCAGCCTTTAATCATCAAAAGTCAGTCGCTCATTCCTTCACTTCCTTCAATATCACTTAAACCACTGAAGCCTTCAAGTTCCTCGCTATCTTCATTTGTTTCCATGGCATCTCCAGATTCCTCCCCTTCATCACTTTCATCATCCTTGTCCTCATAAATAATTGGCGTTACGGTCTCATTCTCATCTAACCCATCATCACCAACCTGTGCAGAAAACAAATCACATGAATGAAAAGGACACACCGGAATCCACACCTAAGATTTATTGAAAAGCACGCTCACCCCTGCATAAAGGAAGTCTAAGCAACTTTGTAGCTGAAGAGCTGGACGGAAAGTTGAAACTCTTGATTCTATGAGCTGTATATCCATCACAAAGAAAAAAATGGAGTTAAATAACTTGCCCTCTAATCCATGGAATACAGTGTCTAGCTATAACAATTAATCCACTGGCATTGGTTATTTAATGGCAATGTGTAATTAGAATAACTTAATACGATTTGGACATCTGATGGCACTTGATACCAACATTCCTCACTAATATAGTATTAAGTTCCAAACAAAAATTAGGGTTGCAAAACTTGGAATCATCACAGCAATTAAAAGATAGATAATGTTATGTTGTAAATGGAACTCCTACAGATGAACCCAGTCATGATATGAATGAACACACCATATGCTGTTGAAAACAAAGATGGAATAAACACACTTTATGCTGTCAGAAAAGAAAAAAAAAAAATCAAATCATCTCAAATGTTATTAAAAGCAAGAAATTGTTTTGGTATCCCTGGAAAAACTATATGTTTGGAAAGGTTAATAGAATAGATATCACTATGACTGGGCAGTGGCATTCATAGAATCAGTCAATTTATACCAAAAAAGAGAGAAAAAATCTATTTGTTTTACTCGAAATAATGTAGTCTTGGTTCTGACCTGAAATAAAGAGTTGAGGGCATGTAAAGATGATTCCTGAGAGATTATTCCGCTCGCATGTTGAAGGAGTAAACTTCTTAGCCATGGAAGGGCACATACCAATATTGCACCCCTATAAAGCAAATGCAACACAAAAACCCATTAATCTCAATAATCTTGTGCGTGAAAGTTTGAACAACAATATCCACACATTCAATTTTCAAACACTGACAAAAAAAGAAACCCCACGCATCAAATTCTTTTCAAACACTGAAGGAAAATCCTTCTTCAGGTTCATGATGTGTGATCACCAGTTTAGGGAGTCTCAAGCTGGAATCACCCCCAGAAACCCACATTAAATTTGTAACAAACAGCCAATAACCATTTTGAGCAATATTCTTTTTCCTTTTTTCTTTTTTCTTTTTTTTTTTCTTTTCTTCCTTTTCTGGATAAGCAAGCCCCATTGAAGCAATGTTGTCACCTGCCTCAAATCGAATTACTAATTCCTCACTCTAGTTGCTTTTGGCTAGTATTAAATCTACCTAAAGGAACACAAAGAACTACACAAGGTAAGAAACAAAAACACCTTGTTAAATTGGTGATTTTCCTAATAAAGCTTCTGGTCCTAACATTTTTCTTTTGTCCTTGTTCAGAACCTCTTATCTATCCGGGGGACAGAGTGTTCCAATAGCAATGCCAGCTAGTCATAGAAAACTCATTTATAATGTACCAAAAGATACCTTGATGTATCAGTCATATATATGCATTTACATATGTAGATATCATACAGCCCAATTATATATGCCTTTTTGTTAAGCATTTTTTTTTGATAAATTTTGTTCTACTTGCCCATAAAAAAGAAATGTATATATCCCAATTATACATCAGTATTTACCTTGACTCAATCATGGATATGAGAGAGCCTAAAAGCTTGAGAACATGAGATGGATTTAGCAGTGAGACTGAATTTGCAATAACCTGCAAACATATAATATATCAGGTTTCTTAGAAGATAAAATATTTAGAAATGTTGTACTGTCATTAATTAAATTAGGGAGAGAAAAGGACCTTCTCATCTTGGGTGTATAAGCAATCTAACAGAAGTGCACGATCATCTGCATTTAATGCTTGCTTAAGCAAAACATGAACTGAGTCTGCGCTTGGAGGCATTGTGTGAAGAGAAGATTCTTGATTTTCATGGGTCTTGCCATTATCAGCATTATCTATTAGATTTAAACTCTCAAGTTTCTCGCCCATGGTCGGCTCATCCCAATCATCATCAATTTGGACTCCATCCACAGCCTCTCCATGGCCTATATATCCAATACCACAACCAGGGTATAATTTGAATTAATGTGAAAGTGTGAAGATTGTATTTACTAATACCGGAAAGCAAACCACAATGACAGACTAACATAAACACCAATTCCACAATTGATAGTTTGCCATAAAATAGAGCTTAAACTGGATTCCACCAGATGGTAACAACAATCCAACTTATAAATTTCCATAACACTGGTTAATCTCATCACTTCACCTAAAGAAGCAATAGAGATTTGGGGGTGTTTCTTCTGTTCACTAGGTTAGGTTTTTTCACAACAACTCATGCATTTATTTTATAGACATGATTCAGTGTGTTTCATAATTTTTATAGAAGTTAGATTGATGTTTAAAACTTAAATATCCATCAAGTTATTGTTTGATCTGAAATTGAAAAAACACAGGCAAGTCATGGCATTAGCCTTTCTGCAGTTGTTATACACAAGAAGCAGTCATTTACATCTCTATTTTACATAGTAAGGTATGTGATGCAATGACAGGCTGCCTGGGAAATCAAAAGTGGACCAGACTGGGTCCACATGCATCTGTTTACTCGGTTTAAGTAGAAACCAATTATGATGGTCTCAATTTGGGCAACAAATTAGGGCATGACTTTTTGAACTGTTAAAAATCAGCAAAATCCCTACCACAAACACAAAACTAAAAACAAGTCAGGTTGTAGTCAACATGCGTTTGACTATTTTTTGGTCTCCTAAACAACCATGGTTCTTAGTGAGTAACAAGAACATACTAGATGGAGATCAACTCGATGAAGTTATTATCACTTAATTATAAGTTTAAGGCTTCTGGAAAAAACAAATAGGGGGAAAGAATGAAAGAAAAAGGAAGAAGATATTATGTAATAACACTTACCAATATCAACCATATTTTCTGCAGCAGCAAGATCAGGATCAGATGCTGCTCGCTTTTTATTTGACTTCTTGTTTTGGATTGGTTCTGCTGCTGCCTCTAATTCCAAATCTTCAAAATTTATACAACAGAACCATTAGAAAGTCACTCCAAGAGCCACGATTTATAAGATGAATATCACATGTAAAGAATTATAGTTGGCACTTGGAACTCATAATAGTAACTCGCTGAAATATTGAACCTTTTCACTTTCACTTCTTAACTGGAGGGTAGCTGGTGAGGTTTGACAAACTAGGGAGTTCTTAGAAACAAATTGCACAGGACAAAACATTCTTAGCCTGGTAAACATCAAATCATAAAAAAATGCAAAGAGATTTTAAAATATAATTACAACTCTTGTCATATATAAAATCCTTGTCTGACAAGCATTTGAAAAGAGATTAACAAAAGAAACTTCACGAGTAATCTTTAATGCATCTCTTTCAAGGAAAAATGTAATCCAAAATTATGCTTGTGAAGATAATTTCTGGCATCTAGAAGAATACTTTAAAAGAAACCTCTGAAGTGTTCCAAAAAGTAACAGCTAAGGAATTTTATAGGTGCAAACTTTGTATCCTATATATACGCTGTTATATGATGTCCTGCTTGTATTCCGTATATAATTGAAAGTCAGATGTGATGATTTTGATTAAATGATATGTCACAATGTTTAAGCTAACATTTACTTATGCACTTCTTAAGTAAATTTTCTTTCTTAGATGAATAAGAAAATTATTAAAAGAAAGAAAGGGTGTTCAAGCCATTGCCCACAGAGTATACACAATGAGAAGAAATTAGAACCTTGAATCATAGAAAAAGGCTAAGAAAAGCAAAACCACTTCTATTACCAAACAAACCAGTTAAAAAATCATATTCAGCAAGGACACACATTCGAAGTAGATTCCAAAAATCAGAAGGAAAATATAAAAAAATAAATCTAGAAAAGGCACGTAACTTCAGTAAGATAAAAACTAAAAGGTTGAAATGAAATTATAACTTTATGATCATCCAAAAGGCCTAGAAAGTCAAAACTATTCTTATTTCCAAACAGATCAGTTCATGAAGAAAGATGTTTAGCAAGGATTGACATTACAAGTACATTCAAATAAATCAAAGCAAAGAAAAAAAAAACATTAGCCTAGAAAAGGCAAATTTCAGATAAAATCATTAACCTAGAGAAGACACAAAATTTCAATAAGCTAAAAACTGATAAATGAGAAAGAAATGCTGAAAAAAGGGTCATGTTTAATGGTCATCCATTGTTTGAGTAAACAGATATAGAAGAACCATAGTAAATAGAACAGCCAAATCTTAAAACAGAAACACAAAGAGACTGAAATAAAAAATGAAAACTAAAGAAAATTAAGAAATGATTATATGTGACTAAAGAAACTTTTTGTTTTCATCTATCAGTGAGGAAACAAGTAGTCACACCTTTTCCTGCAAGAACACCATTCTCCCTCCCAGCCTCAGCAACAGTTTTCACAATGTTGTCTGTGGCTGCTACAACAATATCCTCCCCTGGGTTACTAATTTCCAAGAGATTAAACTGAGGAGAATTAATGGAACCATAACAAACAAGAGCTGTCACCCATCCATCTGATTGTAAAGCATTTAATCTAGCAGTAATGATAGAAGTGCGACTCTTCTTGGTACTTCCACTGTGTTTCTGGTCTATTTCAGCTTCTTTAGTTTTTACCATTATCTTTGTTGGATTATACTCCTGTGCTGATGTGGTCTTCAAATTCCACAAATAAGCTATACCTGAACTGGAAACTGAGAGGATGACTAAACCATCATCTTCATTCCAACCATGCTTGCATTCAAATACTACTGGAGGATGTTTCATGGAAAGAACAGGCCCTTTACTGACAGTCTTTCTATTCAAATCACAGTTCCACACTTGAAGATGTTTCTCACCAAACCCAGATGTAACAATGGTATTGGCATCATTAGATATCCAAATACTCTGCACAGACTCCTGTGATACCAAAATATCCAAATTAAACCTCAAGCATACAAAAGAACTCTCCAGATATGTGAAGCAAACTCCTAATTTAGTGAACTCACCAAATCATCAGGGAACTTCAGAAGTTCTTTCCCATTTTCCAAGCTTAGAACCCGTATCTTGCTACCAGCTATGGCTAAGATTTTCTCGTCTGGAAAAAAGAAAATAGATGATGTCAACAATAGGTTAGAAACTCAAAAGGATCAATATGACTCAATTACTGACCGCTAGAAAAAGCTAAGGAAGAGATCGGCTTCTTTGAAGCTTTGAACTCTCCTATAAGTTCTCCATTTTCTGATTTCAATGTTGAGACCATTCCATTAGTACCCACTACATGAAGAATACGCCCTTTATTTGCAAAAGAAAGCCCCACAATTCCTCTGTATAAAGAAGAGAGACAACATTATTACTTATCTATATGTTCAGCATGTCAAAATATACAGGACCATGCATACATGTGTAAAAAAATTCTCTTTCAGAAGTAAATAATAAAACAACCCATATGCTCATAAAGCCAATGAAGCTCTTCAAAGACAGATACAAGGGAACATAAATATAAGATATGCATATTTCTCTGTGGGAAACAGATGAGCTAAGAATGTATACTGGAAGTGATACCATTTTGAAGGAAAAAACATACAAAAGATAATTATAGACAAGTTGAAACAACCAAAAATGAAACTGATCCATGGGTATCATTTTAAACAACCAATTTTTCTAAAAGCTTAAGCTTACAGGATTTGGGCTCACAATGTATATTATGCATACTAACAAAGTTCATGCTCGACTCTTCTTCACTGTTGTTATCTTCACAGCCTACCAACCTCTCCCTTTGATATCCATGGATAAAAGACCCAATGTTAAATTGGAAGTATTAATGAATGTAATGTTAATTTACATACCCAGGATGGTATCTGGAAGATTCCCACTTCATTTCACCAGCAAAAATATCGACCACCAAAATGTTTCCATCATTTGTGACAAGGGCCAATAATAAGCATGCGCCACGTTCTTTTCTACGCTAAAAGGACCAAAATGAAAACAATCAATTTATCACATATCTAGTATAAAGAACTTTCCACCTTAGTTTCCAAAACCAAAGAGATCTAACAATCTAAAGCACTTTCACCGGGAATGTGAAATTACCTTTTTTCCAACAAAACTACATGTCATACAAGAATAACTGATACCAGAGTCCACATCTGGCCCCTTCCACTCTGCCACTAGACTTTGATAACTTGTGTTCCAAATCTGAAAATTGTGAATTAGTTTCAATATGATTTGCATAAACAAATACACACATAATATCAATTCATTAACTCATTTACTAATGGAAGAATGCTACCAACAGTCCCCATGTGCAAATAGGTGTTCATGCAAAACACATAAAGGTAATTTTATCTTGCATGCATGGGTCATTTTTTAGGCCCGGACCACGGTCACCTTCCTCCGAAACCATGGCAAGCATTTTTCTTCAGTAATGAGCTCCCACTGGATAGATTTATGTATAAACTAGAGAAAAAGAAGCTAAAATGACAGTTCTTCCAGTCTTAGTCTGTTTGTTCTTTTAGGGTTTCCCTTGTAAAGGGTTAAAATCATCAATCAAAACAAACTGCACCGAGTGACAAACACTACAACCTCAACCATACCCAACCCCACTCCCATATACACTTTCATATAGCAACCCTTAATTTGATGTAAAATCCATCTGATACTTTAACTCAAACTATCAAGAATACCCAAACATATACACATACAATAAAACCCTAAATCCGCAACATATAATTTCCCAATCCAGTAATTCTCTCAGGAATTATGTGCCTCTCCTGCAGCAACTAGGTCAAAAAATGCTGTATTTTCGAAATAAAATTATTTATTCCAACAATTTCGCCATGATTGTTAAGGAAATCAAACCATTTAAAAAATTGAAACAAAAATGTATGTAGAAAGAGAAAAAATAATACTTTAACTGTTCCGTCGGGAGATAAAATGGCGAGGAAATCCCCATCAGGAGTGAAAGACGAAACAACAGGCTTCAACTTCTTCTCTCTCGCCATTACAGAGCAGCTTAAAGAGAGAAAGTAGAGAGAGAAACAAACAGTTTAAGAGGGAGAAAGAAGAGCTGCGGAGAGAAAGGCGGAGCAAGGGTTTAGAGGTTTTAGGAGGGTGGCTGGTGGTGGGACAAAAATTATATTTTTAAAAATTGGGAATTTTTTTAGAAAATAATAATAATTAGTTTATGGGTTTGAGAAGAATACTTGGAGACAAATTATTATTTTTTTTTTAAATGTGAAATTCTATAAAAAAAAAATAAAAAAATAACTACTAATAATAATCATAGTTATATTTTATTAAGGAATTTTTCTTCTCAGATTTTGCAGTATTTTTATTTAATGTGTTCTTAATAATACTTAGAGTGTATTTGATAGTGATTTTATAAAATATTTATAGTCTTTCTAACACTTAAATGATAAAAAATTTTAAGTATTAAAAATATTAGAAAGACTTCCTAAAATTACTATCAAATGGGTTATTAGAATGTGTTTAGTAGTGATTTTGAAAAATATTTTTAACATTTCTAATACTTGAAAAATAAAAAATTTTAAGTATTAAAAAAATTATAACTACTTTTTCAAATCATTGTCAAACACACTTTTAAAGTGCTTTTGGTAGAGATTTTAGTAAGTATTTCTAGCCATTGTAATACTTTGAAAATTTTCATATTTTATGTGTTACAAATGCTAAAAACGCTTCTTATAATCACTGTAAAAAACACTCTTACTTTACAAGTGTTTTTAAAAAGAATTATCAATAAAGTGTTTCTCCAAAATATATTACAAGTAATTTTTTAATACTATAAATAATTTTTCATATTTTTAAAAATATTTCCTAGTTAAGGAAAATCATCATTAACATATTGGTTTTTGAGCCAAATTTGTCTTTGGCTCAATTTTTGGTAACTTTCTTTATTTATTTTTCTATTAATATTTCGTCTATTTTTCAAATTTTGTTTATTTACTTAAAAAAAAAATGGAAACCTTTTAGTTAAGGAAAATAAAGCTTTGTTTAGATAATATTTAAAAAAAAAAGAATTTTAAGAATAATTTTTTAAACTGTTATTGATATTTTGTAGAACAAAAGCCTATTTTGAAAGTTGAATTGTTTCTTAATTTATTTTATTTGTTTTTAAAATATTTTTTATTTGTAGGACTTTAATTTTAACCATTGTCTATATTTATATAATTATTTTTTAAATATAAAGGACTTTTACACGACTAAAATCAATAAGTAATTATCTTATTTAATTAAGGTGCTAATGAGAATACATCAGGTAATGTTAATGTATTAAAAAACTATTATTATTATTATTATTATTATTATTATTTAATCTCTCATATAAAAGGTAGTATAATCCTTATAGGAATATAAATCCTAGGCTATATATTTTCTACTTTTTAATTTTTTTATATATAAAGGTCCTCTTTGTACGGTCAAGTCTCATCTGTATGCTTTGAAATTGTTCACAATCTCGTCTTCTTCGTAAGGTAAAGTGGGTTTCTTCTCAAAGTCTCATTCTAATGGTTTTTCGATGTTTATTTATTTATAAATTTTGTTTGTTTTTTTATTAATATAGAAGAGATTAATTTAAGATTTTAGTTAATTTTTCTTTTAAAGCGTCGAGTATTATTAATTTCATATTTATAAGAAATTATAAGTAAATAATTTAGGATTAATTACAAATTTGTTTCTCCCTCGAGGTGTTTGAATAAAGAACCAAATATCAAAATTAGGGTGTTGCTTTCATGGGTTCCAAAGTCTTGTTGTTGCCACAAAATCTATTCATTTGTTTTGATGTCGCGATGCTTTTGGCTTTTTATATGTTTTTTTGATTGTCAGCATGTTTATATGCTTGGGATTTGATTTGATAGAAGTTTGTCAAAGATATGATATGGTTGGTTAATAGTTTTCAAAAACGGTTTCTGAAAACTATTTTAGGATTCAGCTTGGGGTAGAGGGGGCATATGCTTGAACCTAAACTAAACTAAATATTACTTTTTGGCTTATATTTGTCCCTTTTAAAATAACCTCCATCCTTCTATTCTTCATAGAAAATACGTATAATAAAAAAAATAGAATATTTTCCGAAAACATCTTTTAATTATATTTTAAAAAAAATGTGAAATTCTATAAAAATAACTAATAATAATAATAATAATAGTTATATTTTATTAAGGAATTTTTCTTCTTAGATTTTGCAGTATTTTTATTCATCGTGTTTTTAATTTAAAATGTATTTGAGAGTGATTCTAAAAAGTGTTTCTAATATTTTTAACATTTTAATGATAAAAATTTTTAAGTATTAAAAATATTAAAAACATTTCTTAAAATCATTATTAAGCAAATATGAGTGTGTTTAATAGTGATTTTAAGAAGTGTTTATAACATTTCTAATATTTGAAAAATAAAAAATTTTAAGTATTAAAAAAACTATAAATACTTTTCAAAATCATTGTCAAACATACTCTTAAAATACGTTTGATAGTAATTTTAGGAAGTATTTATAGTATTTGTAACACTTAAAAATTTTCATCTTTTAAGTATAAAAAATACTAGAAACACTTCTTATAATCACTGTCAAACGTACTCTTACTTTGCAAGTGTTTTAAAAAAAATGATCAATCAAGTGTTTCTCCAAAATATATTACAAGTAATTTTTCAACACTATAAATAATTTTTTATATTTTTTAAAGTATTTCTTAAAATTTATCAAACACTTTTTTTTTTTTTTCTCAAAAACACTTTTTAAACTAAAAATAGAATGTAAAATTTTTATCAAATGTGTTATTATTTAATAAGAAATAAGTAAATTGGGCGATGCAATTTTTTTAGAAGTCAATTTTAACTCGATTGTGAGAAAAATCATCATTAACATATTGGTTTTTGAGCCAAATTTGTCTTTGGCTCAATTTTTGGTAACTTTCTTTATTTAATTTTCTATTAATTTTTCGTTTATTTTTCAAATTTTGTTTATTTACTTTAAAAAAATGGAAACCTTTTAGTTAAGGCAAGTAAAGCTTTGTTCGGATAGTGTTTTTTAAAAGGAGATTTTTAAGATTAATTTTTTAAAACTATTATTGATGTTTTATAAAATAAAAGCCTATTTTGAAAGTTGAATTGTTTCTTAATTTATTTTATTTGTTTTTAAAATATTTTTTATTTGTAGGGCTTTAATTTTAAAAGTTGTCTATATTTATATAATTATTTTTTAAATATAGAGGACTTTTTACATGACTAAAATCAATAAGTAATCCTTTTATTTAATTAAGGTGCTAATGAGAATTCATTAGGTAATGTATAAAGATGACAATAGGGCGATTTCAGGATGAGTCGATCTTGTTCCAACCCTATCCCATTTATTTAAAATATTTCTCATCATTATTTCATTAAAAAAAATTAAATTGGATGGTGCAATGTAGGGCAAGTATGAAAAATTCTCATGTCTATCTTGTCTCACTCTATTTAACTTTTTTTTAAAATAATTTAATTTTTTATAAAAAATTATTTTAAAAATTATATTAATTACATTAAAATTAATATATATATTTTTATAAATAATTAAAATATTATAATTTTTTATAACTTCTTTTAAAAGGATAATTACCCAAAAAAAACCTATCCCACTGTCATCCCTAATAATGTATTAAAAAATTATTATTATTATTATTTTAGTCTCTCATATAAAAGGTAGTATAATCCTTATAGGAATATAAATCCTAGCCTATATATTTTCTACTTATAACATTTTTATATACACAGGCCCTCTTTCTAAGGTCAAGTCTCATCCGTATGCTTTGAAACTATTCACAATCTCGTCTTCTTTGTAAGGTAACGTGGGTCTCTTCTCAAAGTCTCATTCTAATGGTTTTTCGATGTTTATTTATTTATTTATAAATTTGTTTTCTCTTTTTTTTTTTTTTTTGTTATAGAAGAGATTAATTTAAGATTTTAGTTAATTTTTCTTTTAAAGGGTCGAGCATTATTAATTTCATATTTATAAGAAATTATAAGTAAATAATTTAGGATTAATTACAAATTTGTTTCTCCCTCGAGGTGTTTGAATAAAGAACCAAATATCAAAATTAGGGTGTTGCTTTCATGGGTTCCAAAGTCTTGTTGTTGCCACAAAATCTTTTCATCTGTTTTGATGTCACGATGCTTTTGGCTTTTTATATGTTTTTTTGATTGTCAACATGTTTATATGCTTGGGATTTGATTTGATAGAAGTTTGTCAAAGATATGATATGGTTGGTTAATAGTTTTCAAAAACGGTTTCTGAAAACTATTTTAGGATTCAGCTTGGAGTAGAGGGGCATATGCTTGAACCTAAACTAACTAATGAACAAAATAACCTTCATCCTACTGCCCCTTGCACCCTCGTTTAGTTTCGTCCCTAATTATACTACGATGTTTTATAGAATAAAGTTATATTTAAAAACTTTAGGGTATATTTGAGAACTGGTTTTTAAAACAGTTTTCTGTTATTCGTAGAAAATACATTTAACAACAAAAAAATAAAATATTTTTTTAGAACATCTTTTAGTCATTTTTTATTATTTTTACTTGTTTTCTAAAGATTATTTTAAAAAATAATTATATAAACATGTAAAATAATTAAAAATAAAACACTAGATATAAAAATTATTTTTAAAATATATTTAAAAATATTAAAAATATTTTATGTTCCAAACAAATTTTTATTTTATAAAAATCAAATAACAGTTTTTAAAAACCGTTATAAAAAACTATTTTTCATAATTGTTTTTTAAAACCGTTATTAAATAAATACTTAAATGTTTTTAATCTATTTTATGTTTTTAAATATATTTTAAAAATATATTTTTTTATCTTTAATATATTATTTTAAATTATTTTTCCATATTTGTATAATTAGTTTTTAATGAAACATAAACATGTTTTTATGCTCTTTTGTTTGAACATTTGACAAGAACATAAGAAGTATTTCTAGCCTTGCAACTTAATTAACTAATCTAAATTGATCCTATGATATTACTTTTGTTTTGATATAGTGACATTTTTTTGGTCATCCTTTGATGAATTCCTTTTTTCCTTGTCCAAATTTCAGAATGACAAAGACAAGAAAAGCTGATATGGTTGGGGAATGTCCTTCCCCTCGAGGCTTTGACCACACAAAGAAGTCCAGAAGTAAAACCCTTTTGAAGCAAAAGGAGGATGAGAGTGAATGGGAAGAAACTAGGTGCCCCATCTGTTGGGAACACCCCCATAATGCTGTCCTCCTACGTTGTTCTTCCCACAAGAAGGGTTGTCGTCCCTACATGTGTAATACCAGCGACCACCATTCCAACTGTCTTAACAACTTTCATCGGACATTTTCCAAGAAAGTAGAGATAGGCGATCGACCCTCTGGGAAGAAAGCGACACATGTTAAATGTCCCATGTGTCGAGGAAAAATTAATGGTTGGAAAGTGGTGCAGCCGGCTCGGTGCTTCATGAACTCTAAACCAAGGAGTTGTCCTTGCGAAGGATGTGATTTCAGAGGGAATTATTCACAGCTCCGGCTACATGCAAGGTCAGAACACCCTTTTGCTCGGCCTGCGGAGGCGAATCCGCAGCTTGTGCGTGAGTGGGCGAGGAGGGTGAGTGAAAGGGACCTTCAGGATGCATTGAACGTGCTTGAGAGTGAGAGTGAGTCGGAGCTTAGTTATGGCGATTTTGTCGTCTTATAACGTTGCTCTTCGCCTCATTCCTTACCCACTAGACAATAAAGTAAAAATGATAACGATGTTGATGATTTATTTATTTTTATTTTTATAACTCTCTTTCATATAAAATGAAATAGGAATTTGGTCAAATTTACGTGGAATGTATTCATCATTAGTTTATTTTTATGTTGGACAATGCAACTTGGATGGATTGGTTGAGTTGATGACTAATCCTCATTAAAAAATAATCAACCCCAACTCAACTAAACCCAATCCAAACTCTAACCCGAAGTGCTCAACCAAAACCCAACTAAACTTTATTTTTTTGAACTCAGGTTAAGTTCGAGTTGTTTAAGATAAATTCCGGTTGATCAAGTTAAATTTAGATTAGTTGGTCTCATAAGTTAAAATCTCTCTATGATATTTTAATATATTTATAAGAAAATTTAAATAACAAATAAGACAAAATTTTAAGATAGTAAAAATAAATAAATATAAATTTATATATTTTCTAAATTTAACGGAAAAATATGTGATATAATATGATTTGATATATGTTTTTTTAAATAGAAAAATAAAATAAATAGTGTTATATAGGATAAAATGCATTATAAATATTATAAAAATATTAAATCTGGTTCAAGTTAGATTTGAGTTGTTTGAACCTTAGTCCAAACCCAACCCAAATTGAGCTAGGGTTAAAAAATGATCTTCAATAAATCTTTGATAAAATGATTAGTTTAAGAAAGAAGAACAATATGATGTTCGATTGTGATTTGTAAATTTCCTATTTTAGAATTTGTTTAAAAGGGTTTAAGAATCAAAATTCTCTTTTAATACTTTCCCTCCTTTTTTAAAAGAAAAGTTTTTTTTTTTTTAATTTTATCAAATTATAAAAATAAACAATAAAAATAAAAATAGTTCATTAATCTTGCTTTTAAAAATATTTTCAAATCCTTAATTTTAAAACATAAAATTGAGAGAAAAAAATCATTTGGTTTGGTCATGGATTTAAAAATTTAAAAACATGAGAAGTTAGAATTGATTGATAGTAATTATAGGAAATATTTCTAATAATTTGATATGAAAAAAAAAAAAAAACCGTTTTCAAATGCTAATAAAAAAAATTAGGATCGCTTTTTAAATTCATTGTCAAACAAGTTCTTACTTTAAAATAATATTTAGTTTTAAATGTAAATAAAAATAATAATTTTTAGGTATATTTAAAGCCAAAATTAAACGAACTCATTAAAAAAAATATTAAATAAAATAACTTTTTTCATATATGATTTTACTATAAAAAAATATGAAAAAATAAATAAAATTAAAAATTAATTAAAACCTACATCTTTAAATTATTTAATTTTTTGGAAGGGTTGTAGTAGTTTATTAACTTTAAATTATTATTATTATTATTTTCTTTTTTTCTACATTTTTTTCTCTTTATTTTCATTTTTTATTTATTACTTTTTACTCACATACATAAATAAGAAATAACAAATAAAAAAATAAGGGTAGGAATCAAGTTAAAGGCCAAAGCCCAAAACCCTAACCAGGTGCGTCAGTTCTCTGCCATTGCTACGTTCCTTTGTCTGGTAAGCCCTACGATTCCTTTTCCTCTTATTCTTCCTATTACCATTTCAATTAACAAAAAAATTGTGAATAATTGTGTTAATCTAGGATTGTTTGGTTAATTGTGGCTATTTTATTGCATCAATACGGTGTCGTAAGCGATCACACTCTTATATGAGGCTTTGTTGTTTTGATGGACAATAGTTATCTAGTGATTTTTTTTTTCTTTTCTCATTTCATGACCCGTTTGGTTGCTGGGAAGTTGTGGGAAAAGAAAAGAAAAGAAAACAAAAATTAAAATTTTGAATTTTCAGGTTTTTCATTGTTTAGGGTTTGCAAGGCGAAAGATAAGAAAATATTCAGGAAGATTGATGCTGTCTTTTGAATTGGTTTTGGGAATATTTGTCTCTTAAAGCCTGAATTTAGTTTTATTTTCCCGGGAAAGTGTTTCCCCTCAAACCAAACAGAGCTAGGATCAAGCTTTAAAGAAATCATTTCTCTTTTGGGGTTCTGTCTATGATAATGTTAAATCATTTCTTAGTTTTAGTTTGTTTAATTTGAAAATAAAACCGTTTTAGGAGAACCCTTATTTTGCTTATGCCTTGTGTTTTCATTTCCAGATAATTTAAGCTGCAATCGTTCCACACGGATGTTTGTTGCAGGTTTTAGGCGGATTCTAACATCATGGCAAGGTCACTATCTAACGCACTCTTGAAGGGCATCTCCAGTTTTCCATCTGCTCGATTCGGTACAATGGTGAGAACTAAGATCTATGGGACTGTAATTCAGTTCTTCAATCAAGTAGTTTGATGACTTACAACTAGAATTGGTTTCAATACACACACTATAGGAAACACAATGTTCTTTAAGTACTTTTGGGCTTTTCTCCCTTCAGACTTCAGTGAATTTTATTTATTTATTTATTTATTTATTTTTCTGTGACTATGGGTGTACAATGCTAGAAAAAAATTTAGAATACGCTTGGATGCACCTAGTGCTTTAATGATGTATAAAAATCAAATATGTGGCCTCAAGTGGCTACCTTGTTGGGGACTGGTGTTCTTGTAGTTGCATAACTATGGAATGAAAGAATTACTTTGATTATGTTTGTGAATTTCTATTAGCTAAGCTTTTAGAGTTGATTTTTCTTCAAATTTCAATCTATTTGAAGAGTTAGAACCGGTTTCTTCATTTTTCCACATTAAATTTTCATTATCTTGGTGAACAAATATTTTCTTTCGTTGTTCCAAAATGGAGTGAAATCCTTAAAAATTACTTTTTCTTGACGAATTTCAAAGTTGTCTTCTATATGCACTTTTGAACAATGAGTTCTAAACTTCCAATGTGTTCCATTATCATCTACATGTGTTGCCAGTTTCATACTGGTGCTTGTCCTGAATGCTTTATCATTTTCTCCCCCTCAGTTTATGTTTGCTTGAAGTCATCTTACTTTGCTCTAATTGGAGATGATTGCTTGATGCTTTCTTCCCAGTGATAATATTTGTTAATGATTTGCATTAAATTGTTAGTAGGTTTCTGGATCCATTTTCCAAAATGGAATGAGGTACTCAACTAGTGTGCCCAATGATCCTGACACACATGATGATTTCAAATCCACTAATAAGCTTGAAAGTTCAGGGCTTGCTTTACAAGATATTGTTGAGCAGGTAGGTTGTCATCATCTGATGTATGAAACACATTGAACTTTTTATTGTCCCTGGCTAACTAGTGTAAGTTTTTCATTCTGTAAGATCTGCATTTATTGATTGTAGAAACTGGTGTAGGATGTTAAAGACAACCCTGTGATGATCTACATGAAAGGGGTGCCTGATGTGCCTCGATGTGGATTCAGCTCACTAGCAGTAAGAGTGTTGAAAGAATACAGTAAGTATTCACATATTGGGTTGTATAATCTAAATTTTCAGCTCACTGCATCCATAATCTAAATTTTGGACGGTTTGGAAGGCGAGAAATAAGTTGACATTCAAGGATGATGAGTTGTCAATCCAGAGATTGAAATAATCCTTTGTTCTTTCTCTTTGGTCTGAGGCTAAGCTGTTTATAGTTGAATGCCTTCTAACTATGGTTAATTTTATTGATTGGTTGGGATCCTTTTAAGGCTGTTTTTTTGGGTCAGTTGGTTTTTGGGTCTTTTTCCTTTTTTGACCTTTCTGGTGGTGGGTGTATAGGTTTGTATACCTTGAGTCACTTTTTTGGCGTCTCTTTATATATGAAATTATCTTTACTTGTCAAAAAAAAATAATCTAAATTTTCATCCATACCCATGGTTAATTTCTTTCACCTATAGGCTTATGCGATATAAGTCAAGTTAATTGAGGAAATTATTCTGGTACTGGGCTTTATGTTGTATATTTGTTTTAGTGATTCAGAATGTCAGAGACAGCTTCCTGTACCAAACCTAGATTAGAAACAGGAGTGTCATTTTTGTGTAGTTCACTTTCCATATGTATGTCCTGGTGGGAAGGTACTATGTTTGGAGATAATTACTCTGCCTGGTCACTGATCCCGGGTAGACCTTTTGATTTTGAAACAAATGTATCTTTACAAAGGGGGCAATCTGTAATGTTTATCAGCTATTTGATGATTTTTTTCATTGGTGTTGATCCAGTGGATTCTTCATATTTAATCATTTCTTTATAACTTTCAGGGCTGTGCTTTTTTAACTTCGTGGAAAATTATTGTATTAAGTTGTTTATAGCATCTTACCATGGACATGGCCCTTGCAGATGTTCCTTTGAGTGCTAGAAATATTTTGGAAGACCCTGAGCTGAAGATTGCTGTAAAAAAATTCAGGTAAGTTCTCTCTACAACCGAAGTGCGTTTATTGCTTATTGATAACCAGCTAAAGAACTACAAGACCCTGTTTGGAATGGCTTCTTGAAGGTCAAAATCTCTATTTCAAGCCGTATAAGAAGTTTCCATTAGTGTTGGAGTAATTTTAATAGAAGTGCTTTTTATGCTTAAAATGAGCTTAACATGAAAGTGAGGACAATACTGCTTCTTATAGAAGCTCTTCTTTAGCTTATTTAGAAAGTTGTTTCATGATTAATGGAATTTTTATAATACTAAAATTGCCCCTCTGAAATCATGACTTCACTGCTTCAGTATCAGTTTATAGTCAAAGCAAAGCAAGAAGCTATTTTAGACGGGGCCTAAGAATCTTATACTTGGATTATTTAAAGCCAACCTGACTTAATAATCTAGATTCCACTTTCTGCTAATTTCTCTATTAATTCAAGATGCGAATAAAGTATAGTGGTAATTAAGAAGTTAACCATCACCATTCATGTACTGATTATGGTTGAACTATGAGCCATCATAGAAGTGATTTGGTGGTTTTTGACATGTTACATCTGGAGTTGTCTGTCTCATCTCGGGTGTTTGAATGTGCGTTTTGTTATTATGAAAATGCATGTCTTTTAAATTTTGTTTGGTCATATTTAAGAACTTATGAATTTTAGCAGAGGATATCTAGTAGAATATTGGTGGCCATTCGGCTTTTCCAAGAAAAAACATCATGTTATTCATATATAACTTGAAACAAACAAGTTTCTTGTAGGATTTTTTTGTTGCATTTTGCAAAACAGAGTCAAGAAAAGTACAAAACTGAAAAGCATTAACGAATTCCGGTTTGCTTTTTGTGCAAGGTAATATTAGTTTCTTTTGAACCATCAGTGCAGAGTGTAATACACTCTGAAGACTAATCTTTTAGCCTGTAGGAATCAATGACTTCAATTTTGTACTGTAAATTGGTACACCTGCATCTGACCATGTCAGGTACAAGTGAATACTTGTTATGACAACTTGTTACTAATAAATTCTCTTTCCTCTCTAACTTTTAACACCCTTTCCATTGTTTCAAATTCTCAGAATGTTCAACCTCTGCTGATAGTTTTTGCATCTTTTGATACCATTTGTCAAATGTGTCAGGTGTTCATGTTTCATTGATTTCATTGCTCATAGAAGCGACTTTTATTCACTAGGGGATTTGGTGTTCAAGGTCATGGGCGATGCTTTTGAATATAAAAAAAATCAGCTTTAAATGCAATTTCTTTTTCCCAGTTTCATATCATGGATGATATAATCAGATGAATAAAAAAATAGATCCTTTGATTGGCTAAATAACACCATCGTTGGCTTCATAAAACACCAAATTATTAAAAAATAGATGATTTGTGATGCCTGCATGTTTCACTAACCGAACTCTCTCTCCGTCTCTGCAGCCACTGGCCCACATTTCCACAAATATTCATAAAGGGGGAGTTCATAGGGGGATCTGATATTATTCTCAACATGCACCAGGTTAATTTCTATATCAGTATCTGTTTCTTGTTTTCAATGCAATAATATATTGCTCTAACACTGTGGTCTGTCCTGTGTAGACTGGAGAACTGAAGGAAAAGCTCAAAGACGTCTCGGCACCCCAGGAAAAGTCCGAATGAGTTACTGTTGTTGGATACTGATTAATGAGATTGTTAAATTCTTTTTGTCTTTTGTTCTTGGTGCTGCAAAATGGTGAGACACAAGGGTTTTGTGCTAAATTCTAAATGGGGTTGATGAGCTTTGAAATGTCAAAACAGTTTACAATAATAAATGTATTATTAAGCAGTCATGGTTTTAGTTACAAAGTTATGTGGAAATTTTCTGGCTTGTCATCTTTGAATAATGAACAGTGGTACCACAATAACTGGTAGAGAGCATGATGCAGTTTTCCCCCAGTTACAGTCACACAGGGTGTCACTCTTTTCTAAGAGGTGGGATGATTAAAAAAATATGCCCAGCCTACCCCCATGTGCACCTGCTTTGTGGCCCTCAACAATACCAAGAAAGTAGAGAGCTTCAACAGAGCTCCATTCCAATTCATAGTTTGCTCAATAACCAACTAAAGCGCTAAAGCCAGATTTTGCTTGGAGTTGATTGAACAAACATGTGACCTAAAATGCAATTTAAATTAAAGTATTTCTTCGTTTAGTTTCAAATCATCCCTACACAATCAATTCTGAATAAAATAAATTAGCAACACTATTAATGTTACACTCAAAACAAAATTTGCCACTTTCAGGCATACATGTGCTATGAGAGGTCAGAAAGCAAAATTTGCCATTGTCAGGCATGTGCAATACCTCTTAACCTTGATTTTTAAAAACAAGGGTGTAAAATAACAAACAGCACAGGAAGATGATGCCCGCCTTTTCCAACCAGGAGATGCCCTCGAAACAAAAATGAACCTGGATAACAGTTTCCACCTGATTGCCCACCACTTTAGCAGCCATTGATCTTAAGTCTCAGACTCTTGTTGTGACTTATACAACATCTCAAACTCCTGCTGATACCATTGTCCAGGCTGCAATACATGCAAGACTTGAAGATTATGCAAGTATAAACCGATATCACCCACCAGTTGTGCTGTAAGGCCACATCCTGCACAAAAAACACTATCTGAGAAATACTGGTTCATTGTAACATTTATTACTGGTAAAACTCAGGGGCACTTCTATGCTAATAAGTCATGAATAACAACAGAAGAATACTAGATGTCATCACACGCATGCCACGTTGCTGTTAACCATTTTCTAAATTAATTTGAACAGTGCCGAATCATTTCTTTCAAACTACTATTATGCTTATTATATTTAATAATACAACAGTTCAGAACATAGCAGACCAAATGTTGGAAAAGTAATGATTTCAGATCATTTTGGATCTTGCATACATTCTATGAATTAACAGATTTTGACAGACAATATGTTTAACAAGATACAATACAATGAATGAATTGAATAATTTCCTGAGTGTGATACTGCAGCATTTGACATGTTTCATTCCCTTAAACATAAGAGAGTTTTTGCATATATTTCATACATTTTCAATTTGAAAAATACATGTATATCTTGTGACTTAAAATACAATACAAAAGGAAATCTTCAAAATATTGAGATAAAGAAAATAGACAAAAACAAGATTCCAAGAATTATGCATGATATGACAGTCTTAAAGACCTGCCTAATCTATATAACATCTCGCTAATTAGGGCATGAGTCTTGAGATAATGGAAGGCCTAGATATCCAAGGATTATATCTCTAGATAATTACTGAAAAATAATACTCTTAAATCTTGCCCCATCTCATCTGTATTGAGAAACATCACTCAATATGATAGAAAAGTTCATTGAATAGCTTTGAAGCCATCAAGCCAAGTAAGGACACTGAAGTGCAATTTCCGGGCTACTTAGAACCAATACAGTGCCTGGACCAAACTGGCTTAAGTGGATTGCATCTTTACTTCACATTGGGCTCCTACAATGATGCACAAAGTTTTGTTTTGCATGGCGACATAGACACTGTTCACTTCTGCGAATTTTGACTTTACTTGCGAAGAGTATATAAAGAAGCATAAAAAAATAAAAATTACTTCAGCTAGCCTTAAGAAACAATTCCCAAGGGTAGGCTTGGACTGAGTACCTTAAACTTCAGCTGATGCATCCTATCGAGCAGAACAATCTGCTCGTCTTGTCAGGCCCTAAGTAGCCCCATATTCACTCAAACACCCAAATTTTGACCCATATTCATCTTGTAGAAATACATTCACCAGTTCCTGTACAGAACCATCTTTTCATGCAAAATTTGACATTCACAAACCACAGAGATTGAACCATGTTCATCTTGTACAAATAAACTACCTAGTTCTCATGTAGAAGCAACAGCTTCTGATGCAATATTTAACATTCTCCAAAAGACATCTGCTACTATACAGCCACTTCATGTTGCACTAATAACTTTTTGACTCTTCAAATTACTATTTTCTCCCGAGACACAGAAGGTAAATGCAGAAAGACAGCAAATAATTATTATTCAAAAGTGTCATAAATGCAGCTATTCGCCTAAGTGAATGATAGAAAACTTTCAATGCAGATTTGATATAGCTAGCAAACCTTATAAAAGTGCTATGAATTGATGCCTTGCCCATCATTTTTTGGTGCCAGTAGTACATAAATATCTTAGTAAATATTCATTGGAAGAACATGTATCTGCCAAATCCTGATGCAATCTGGCCATGGCCTTCTGCAAGGATTTTAGAGAAGGAAGCAGATTTCTGGAATTCTGTTGAATGGAGTGACCATGGGCTTTACAGAGTTCCTGCAAAATAATGACAACCCAAGGATGAGATCAGGCTACACTAAAATATGTTTTCCCCTGGTTGCATCTAAGATGATATAAAGTTTTAAAAAATTGAAGTGATGTAAAATACCTGACACCATCGAAGGATAAATTCCAAGTAGGGGCAGCTTTCTAGAAGATCCGCGAATGCCTCAATCAACCTCTGCAAATATCTCAAAGGAACCGATGAAGCAACAGCTGGTATATCTACAGGACTGACAGCAAAAATGCATTTTTTAATTAGAGTATCTTCATTTAAACGGAGGCTGAGAATTAAAGCTCTGCTGGGTTGACCTTCACTTAGAGCTGCATCAACTGCCTGTACAACAAGATTCACTAAGTTACACACTAATTAATCGTGAAATAAACTGTATGCTTCATTATGATCTAAATTTCTGTCAGTAAGCCATATTTGATGGAGAAAAAAACACTTTGCCCTATTATGATATTTTTTTTTTTTTGATAAGTACTTTGCCCTATTATGATCTAAATTCCCAGAATTAAACTATAGTCAACACAGGAAATGGGTGTTGGTTGTAAAATTCCATTTTTTTTTTCTTTTTTAAAATTACCTCTGGTGTAACATCTATATCAAGATCAGTAGGATCAAAGATAAATGATTCATCCATTGAATAAACTAGAACACCCTCTGTTGTTGCAGCTGCCCAACCCCGGCCAGTCGGTGCAATTCTCAGGCATTTTGTTCGGATAACAGGCCGACCATGATTAGGCATGGATCCAGGTAAATCATAACCTAACTTTCCCCGTGTTTGTTTATCAATGCCTTCTTCTACATCGCTATTATCATCATCAATTAAATCCAGAGGCCCAGCTTCTGTCATATTCTTTGAGTTCAAGACATCAAGAACTCCATCCAAAGAGAGATTGTGGGTTATTTGAAACCTACGCAGCAATACCTGTGAAATACATAAATTAACTCAATTCAGTATCTATTTACTATTTTGGACAAGTTAGAATAGAAGTGGATGCATTAAAAAGAAAGAGAAATTAAGAGCCTACAAATCCCAGTGAGGCTGACAAATATTATATGTGAACAATCAACCACGGACACAGATAACCAATTGAAAATAGCAAGCAGGTGAGAAAAATTTCTGAGGAATATAAAAATTTCTTCCATAATAGTTCCATAAAAAACAAAAAAGTTAACACAAGGTTTCCAAAATTGAATTATAAAACCACTTAACCTACTACTTTGAGTAAGACATACTTAAACATTGAGAAGCTTCTAAGCTTTTCCTTGGTGAATGGAATGAAAGAAAGAGAGGACAGAGGGGTTGCTGCTCATCTCTTCCACTTAATCTAATTTCTCATTTGCCTATTAAAGGGAAAATAATAATAATAGTAATAATAAGAAGAAGAAGAAGGAGAAAAATACTAACATTCTGTGTAAAACATTGGACAGCTGTAGTTTAAAAGAGACTTTTGCAACAGATCCTATAAAATCTAGACAAGTAAAATCTATTAGAGGCATTGATGATTATCTTAGAACAGAAGTTAATGATTTACCAAGCACAACTCAACTCAACTCAATCAAGGGAGCTTTAATCTCAACAAATACAGGCCATTTGCATGAGTTGGATTTTTTTTTTTAATACCATTTAGCTCCATCTAGAGTGTACCGAAGAGCTCAGATGCTCATTTTAAAATCTATAAGAGGCACTGATGGTTTTCTCAGAACAGAAGTTAATGGTTTACCAAGCACAACTCAACTCAACTCAATCAATGGAGCTTTAATCTCAACAAATACAAGGCCATTTGCATGAGTTAGATTTTTTTTTTTTATACCATTTAGCTCAATCTAGAGTGTACTCTTCCTTTCAAATCCTCAGCAGTTATGTCCATTCTCAATCCCTAAATCCACATTATTTTAGTGCTTCCTCCCGTCCCTTTGGCTCCTTTTGAATCAGATCATTCATCTGTGCCAGTCAATTACTTGACCTATATTGCACATGGATAACCTATCTTGGACTACTTTCCCTCATCTAGTCCCCAAAAGGTGCCACTTTAAACTCACTCACTCCTTATTTCATATTATTGTCTTGCTGCTCATTCATAAACCAAAGAATATGATTAAATGAGGAAACAAATAGACATAGTAACTTCTCACAATACAAACATGAAAGAAAATATGAACATGGAAAAGGAGGTTCAACATTGTACATAGTGAGCATAGATATTATTAAGAAGCCCCAACCATGTGTTAGCTGTAATATTATTTCACATCTTGGTTGGAGACTTAATCTACACAATTATAAACATTTAGGAAATTCATAGAGTGCACAAATGTCCAAGGAAAAAATCAGAAATTGATGCACTATCACATTAATGATGTTTAATCACAGACAAAATGAAATGGTTATGATAGTCTAGAAACAGTTTGCATCAAATACTTAGTAATTAAGAAGTGTGAAAACAAAAGCACAAGGCCTCTGGAAGAGGAAAAAAGTTATTTTCATACAAAAACATTCAGCAAACTCACCTGATCAGCAATATCATACATACAAATGAATTTGCTACTTCCTCCAGCTAATATGTAACTCCCATCAGCAGAATAACATAAGCTTGTGAAGCACTTCCCTGAACTGGAGTTGGCTGCAGATCTACGGTCAGTCATGAGACGTCCTCCAGCAATGTCTCTACGGCCTTCTATTGTGTACATTAACAAACCATCAATTGGATCCCAGAAATGGATTTGCCCATCTAATGTGCTGCAAGCTAATTGCTTTCCATCCGGACGGTAAACAACTGTAAGAACATCATGTGTGTGGTTAAATGTTTCAACAGCACCCTTTCCTTCAAAAACATCCCACAATCGAACAGTCTTGTCCCATGAAGATGAAGCTAAGATTGCCTAGATTTGGAAACATTACATCCCATTTAAGTTCCAAATGAGGAAAGAATCTAAAATAGTCAGTATTTGTGAAATTAATGCTTCCTAGAAACTAAAGAACATCACTGGAAGTGTAGATACCAAACTTAACATCATCACTAGAAATATACATACAATAACCACTTTAATTTGAATGTATAGGTAAAATACAGCCAGAGCAGACAAACTGGCAGTGTAAGTCAACTCACATTTGTAGGAGAAAACATCAACCCATGAACAGGACCTTCATGACCGCTAAGAATATCCAACAAGCGGCCCGTCTTCATTGACCAAACAAAAATCTAAAATATATGTATTAAAAATACTGTGTTAGAAAAAATAAAAATATAGCTATAGGAGTGCAGTGTGAAAATTCATAATGAAAGTACCTCAAATGAATCTAAAGTTCCAGCACAGATAACTTCACCACTCTGATCAGAAGCCAAAGAAACAAATTGCCTGGAAGAAGGGGTTGTAAATGTCCTAAAATTCCGATATCGAAATAAATCCCAAGCACGAACAGTCCCATCCAGAGACGCACTTAACAGACAATTGTTATTAGACATAAAATGTAATGCAGTGACTGCATTTGTGTGCTCAGAGAATGTTACGAAGCAAAAACCAGAGGAAACAGTCCACACCTGGAGAAAAGCAAGCATGCAACATCAGAAAACAATATTTGAGGGTATTTTGATATGAGATTTCCTATCTGTGATTAATAATTGTCCGTTTGGTTATGGAGAAAATGTAGAGAAAATAAAAGAAATTAATTTTCTTGAACGCGGAACACAGAAAACAAAAGGCCCCACACAATCAATCTCAATATTACTTTACACTAAGTTAATAACTTTTGCCTTTTTCAAATCAAATCAACATAGAGATTAGACTCAAAATCGTATTTCCTTTTTTTTCCTCCTCTTTTAACAGCAATCAACCAGAGAACAAGGATCCAAACCATGGAAGATTGAATAAACCGATAAAGAAGCATATGTATGCTTCCAACTGACTGGCTATGGGAATGAGATAAGGCACTTAGAAAAATCAAGGATGATTTGAAAAAAAAAAACTATAAGCTAAAATCACTTTGGTAGTTGGCAAATAACACACATCTTGATTTAAAAAATCATATGCAAATGTGACAGCAAAAGCAAATAGCTGAAAATGACATTTTGAGGTACAAACAAGACAAATAACCCATATGATATAAAAACAAGATTAATGTCCTTAAGCATCCCCCATATTTGTTTCACCTTGACTTTATTATCATCTGCTCCGGTTGCCAAGAGCTGCGAATCCGGAGAATATGCAAGACAATTCACATCAAAGTAATGTCCTTGCTGTTTTAGTATATAACTCTCTGATCGCCATTCCCACACAAGCAATTGCCCAAGCTTTGCACATCCAAATGTCAACCAATTTCCAAGGTCATTAAAAACTGCCGTTGTGATCTTCTCTCTGGATATTGACAACAAATGAATGCACACAAAATCAGGCATCTGATACAGCCCAAACACACCATTTGAGAACCCCACAACCACAAGATCAAGCCCCCGATGATAATCACAGGTGGTCAACTTAGCAGGCGCCTGACTAAAATTATCCTTCCTCAACAGCTCCCATTTTCCTTTATGCAACAAATTACCACACTCTTCTACCAAATCACCACCAATATCATCAAAACCCTTCCTTTTCTTCACCCTCATTCCAACATTTGGCACCAAACCACCTTTCCCATCCCTATCCGACCCCTTCTCCGGGGTACCTGGAGAGGGGGGCTCTGAATCTTCCCCACCCAATTCCTCAACCTTACCTTCATTGTCGCTATAACCCCAACTAAATATATAGCAATCTCTTGTAATCGTATAAGCCTTACAAACCCTATTCGTTTTATTATCCACGCCAAAAAATGCACCAACTATTGAATCTCTATGCCCTAAAAACAAGAAAGGCTTATTCAAAGCAGTCAATTCTTTATCAAATTTCTTCAAACAAAATAACCTCACTGTCAAATCTTTCGAGCCAGCGAGCACGTAATTCGAATCAGGGCTCCAATCCAGCGCAGTGACCTTATCATCACAGTCAGCAAAAGTCCGAACCAATTCAAATGCGAAAAAGTCCTTCTTGAACCCGGGAGAGCGCCAAATTTGGAGCAATTTTCCGGTGGCGACGGCGATGAGGGCAGCGTCGGGGCTGAACCGGATGGCGGAGACGGGCTTTTTAAAGGAGATGCGGTGCAGGACGATGCGGCGGGGGAGGTTGATGAACAGGCAGCGGTTGCGGTCGTCGACGGCGAGGAGGAAATTGCCGTCAGGAGAGACGGCGATGCGGGCGATGTTGGAGGAGGACTGTGTAGGGAGAGTTTGGGTTTGGGATTTTAGGAGATCGGTGACGGAGATACGGTTGCCAACGGAAGAGATGAGGAGAGTGTTGTTCGAAACGACGACGTTTCCACCTCTGTACGGAGCTCCCAGGAGGTTTTGAAACCTGAAATTCATGGTTTTTGGTAGAAGAGGTCACCGGCAGTAGCAATGGCGCATCCTGTGAGTAAAACCCTTGTAAAACCCTAAGGTCCTTGTTTGGCTGCAAATCCGTGCTAGTCCCGACATGGCTCGGATAGGAAATAATCCTGGAAATAGCTCTCCCTAGTCACGTTTCTTCCAAATTTTGAAGGCCTTGGTTTAAGAATCTAAGATGCATTAAGACGAAATCATTTGAAGTTAATAAATAAATTTTCTGAAAAAATGGATAATAAAAATTCATTGAAAATATATTATAATTCACCTAAAAAAATAATAATTATGATATAAATTTAATATCCATTTCATTAAAATCTTTTACTAATCAATTTACATCTCATACATAGAAAAATCACTAAAATATTTAAAGAATTAAAAATTTAGGTTTTTTAATATTTCATAAAATATAAATATCAAACAAAATTAATTTTACAAGATAAATAAAATAATTTTAATAATTTAAATATATTCTAAACCCAAAAAATTTCAAACAAATTTGTTAATGAAACTTTCCATATAAACTTTCAAATAAAATATTTTATATGAAAACTTATTTAAAATTTTTGAATGATCTATTTTATTTCATTTTTTTTTTATCAAAATGTGATAAAAATATTTCAATAAAATTAATAATTTTAGTAGTTATTTCCGATTTTTTTTAAACAAATGAATATAAATATATATTAAAGGAATTTATGATAATTTTAATAAAAAAAAAATAGATTGGTAATAAAAATTTTAATAATTTTTAGTTAGATTTTTTAATATATATATATATATATATATATAATAAACAAAAAATTTACTAGCCTAGGGTTTTTGTGGCCTTTTATAAGCTTCCCAAGCCTCATTTTCTTTAGCAAAATCTGGCCTCCACATGCTCAGCATCCATGCTCCAGCAGAAGTGTCCAAAGATAGGCTCATGCATAATAGAAAATAAGGCCCAAAATGAGAAGGCAATAACATGATCAAGCCCAAAATAGTGAATCAAATATCTAAGGGTCCGAACCAATAAATCAATAGCCCAACAAAAATATCCCATAATCCAATCCCAACACAATGCCAAAAAAATTTAATTAGGCCCAAAACACATATGCAAGCCCAAATTAAAAATCCCCAAGAAACTAATTAATGTCTCAAGCCTAAACTCACTAAATGAAGCCCAAACCAGAGCCTAAAATCAATATGCCAAGACAACATCTAAAAAAATTACCTTAAATCTAATACCAAAAGGCCCAATAGAAATATCCAAACCCAAATAGATATCCAAACATACAAAGGCTAAAATACAAATAAATAAAAAGAAACTCAATTCAAAGCCTTGAAACAATATCCAAATTCACATACATACACTATTAAGATCAAGGAAACTCACCCATTTTGAAACCCTAAGATGAGGGTTTAAAGTACTAGTCGAGTCTGGTAAGACTCAGCCGAGTCGTATATGCCTCGATAACTACCATTATGAATTTGATACTAGATACCATATAATGCATGAACTTGACATTGAACTGGTGAGACTCAGTGTGACTCGATTGACTCGACTAAGATTTTGAGTTAACTCGGTCGACTCGGTTAAGTTACACAAAATTTTCTAACATAATACGAAGATTCTCCTTTCTTTTCAATCATAAGAAAAATTTAGAAATTTTTAATAAAAACCAGGGATTCCCCAAAATCAAATACCCATGATTCTGAAATTGAATCTTTCAATGCATTAATGAGAAAATGAAAGAAGAAAAAGAAGAAAAAACAAATTTAACCCAACATGTGACCCTTTTGGAAGACTATAAGAAGAGAATCAACCAAATGATGAAAACACAAACGATTTAGGACTTACCTGATTTTTTGAAAATCGAGCATTGCTAGAGTGTAGGAGCTTTGGTGATGGGAAAATCTTGGATCTCTCTAGTTTTTAAGCTTGGATCAAGTTAGGAACATGTATAACCATCCTAGGCTTTTCTAAATCCTATGCACAACGAAAAAAAAAAAAACATTTTAAAAGCTTTATATAGATTTATAATATGATAACGAAAACCATACTTGAGATTCAGATGCTTCTGAATCGATTCCACGAAATGAAAATGAAGAACGAAGTCATAGTAAGTCTCGTTAATCTGGAGTTTTCCACCTGATGTCTTGAACCTTAATCTTATCATACTTTCGATGATGATAAAAGGGAGGGTAGAGACTATAACTCTTTCTCTCTTTTTTAGAAGTGGAAAATGACTATTTAGAAAGAAAAAAAAAATATAGAAACCCTAACCCTTATGGGGGTATTTATAAGGTTCCTCACTTGATTTAAATGACTTGAGCCAACTAAGGGCTTAGGTCACTTAATTTAGATTAAAACCGGTCCTGATTGATTAATTAACCCAACATGACTTACTAATTAATCAATTAGCTAAATTCAAAAACCTTGTTCATTTACTCCTATGCAACCTTACCTAATTACCAAAATGACATTATGCACAAAAAGTGAACCTTGAGTCAATCTGACCCTCATAACTCATGCCAATAAGATATATAAGCTCAGAGTGGGGATCAGTAAGACCCATATGAGTACCGATTCCTTCATAATTCAATTTTGAAGTTGATTCAACATCCCACTACAAAAAAACAACTGAACTCATAGTATCTTATGTAAATAATAGTGAGACACCATGTGCTCAAGTTCATGACCTACTATTCATTGCATCTAGTATCTCCGTGAATTGGTGTTTGTAGTCTAATAAGGTGAAAGCTAGTAGCCTTTCAAGACTATCTCTACTGTCCTTGAGTTATAAATAATCTTATTATGTGTTCAATGACATATCTTAGTATTAGCCCAAGGGTTATCCTAATCGGGTTTTGATGATAACAAACCATGATTAAGTGACTAATTGGTTTAATGATTAAGAATCTCAAGCATAAACTCGAAAATTCATCAAAGGACCAAATTGATATAAGATCGAGACGCTTGGAAGACTTGTGATCATAGGAAACTAATGTAAGATGAATGCATGAGTGCATGAGTGCACTTAGGATTTTCATACGTTTCATGCATCTTAAAAAACTCGGTTTATTCTTTAAAACTTTGATTTCATTAAAACCCGAGTTTTTAACTAATGTACCTTAGGCAAAATGTTTTATAATTGGCTTAATAATTCACCTAAAGACCTTGCCTAAGTGTTAGAAAAGAAAGGAATTAAAAAAATAGGTTTTCAGGGCAAAAAAAGCTCAACTGGTCGAGGTTATGGCCAATCGGCTCAACTGATTGAGGAACTGGTCGACCGGTTGTACTCGTTCGGTCGAGGACCGGTCGAGGGATGCCAAAAAGTTTCTCTTTCTCACATTAGTCTTCTTTTTCCGATCGAGGTCTGGTCGAGGCAATGGTAACCTGTCAAGCATTAAATGCTCCAACGGCTAGTGAACCGGTCGACCCTTAGCTCGACCGGACGAGGTTACCTTTTATTGTTTTTGCCTCCCAAGCTTAGAAGCTTATAAATTGAGAGCTCCACTTCATTTATTGATAAGAGAACACTTGCATTCAATAGTCTACCTACTTGTTCTTGATCAAAAAGCTCTCATTTCCTTCATAGTGCATTAAATCACCACTTGCATATCCTTTAGTGCACTCTTGTGTGTTATCCTAGTCTTGTCTTGTATTTGAGCTATTCTTAAGCTAGGTTGAGGGATTATTTCTTGTAAAATTTTTAGTGTTAAAACCTTCAAGAGATTTGAATCTTGAAGAGATTGTGTAAGAGCCCATTGGAGCCGGAATCCAAGTGTAAGAAGATTGGAAGCTTGGTTGAAGCTTCAAGTTAGTGGAACTCTCACTTGGTTAGGAAATTGAGGAGAGTGGACATAGGCAAGGAAGTGTCGAACCACTATAAACCCGAGTTTGAATTCTCTAACTCTATCTCTTTATTTTGCTTATATCGTGTTTGAATTTGTTGTGATTAAAAAGTTTTGAAAAACCCAATTCAACCCCCCTCCCCCCTCTTTTGAGTGTTTTTCTTAATTAAGCATAACCTTTGTTTTCTCACTTAGCTCTTAAAGAACCTATGTCAAGTTCCACTTAAGGAACTATTACGACCATAGTTTCTATGAACAAACTTCCTTAGAGTCACCCAATGAGACACACTATCTTAATCTCAAGAGATATCATGATGTTTCTATTGAGAAAACCTATTGCTATCAATTTTCAATAATAGTAACCTAATCCATAGGGAATATATGATCAACTTACGATCTCACCCATAGGTCAAAACCACTACTAACTTTTGCACAAAGTCAATATTCTCTTAAGTTTGAGAGATAATACAATGAACCAACTTGGCGAGGTTATGACTTCTTGATAGTCTTAAGTCATGACTTACCATAAATATTGTCTAATGTGTAACCATACACATTAGTGCACTTACCATGGGAAACCTATCTTAATAACTAAGACTAGTTATCTTTCCAATTAGGATATGGTGCACTACAACCTCTAATGGGTTGCTTAGACCCACGAATTGATTGTGAATAAGTCATCTATTTGCAAGTAACTTATGACTTGGATCTTCCATGAAACCTCTAATGCACCCAAGTTACATATAATGCAAAAAATGCAAGCTAGAGTGCTTATAAGGTATAGTGCATGGAAATATGATAGATAAAAGTGAATTGGGACTTTATTAAATGAATAATAAAGTTCAAGAGCCTATTACATCATATCATATTTTTAAGGCTCTATCCTAATATTTGATGTGGTGTTGATAGTGTCGCAATGGTGCTCATCAAGTGGATTGAAACCTTTGGTCTTTCATTGATCTGGCAATCTTCCCTCACAATCAGATTCATCTCCATTTCTCCTGTCTAATATGGGTTGTGGAGTTAGAATTTTGCAGTCATGGGTATTGCGTGGGTATTGTGGACTATGGGTGGGAAGAGAAATTGGTAAAGTAAAAAAAAAAAAAATTAATGTCAAATGCCTTTATATTTATATTTAATGGTTATGTTGGTGGCTGGTATGATTTTATATGGTTATATTTTATACATTTGGGTGGTTGATATGATATGATTAATGGTTATATCATTTATGAAATAAAATATAAAATACATTTATTGGTAAAATGAGAATTAAGTACCTAATTTGGTAAATATATTATTATATTTGAAATAAAATAATTTATATTCTTAGCATTATCACAAATAACTTTCAATAGATGTCTTTATAACTATTTAAATAGTGTTAAATATGAGTTAATTTTGTTTTGTTAAATTTTTTGACCTTATTTAATTGTACCTATTTTATTTATTTATTTATTTATAATTTACATAATATTTTTATAATTTGTTGAACTTTCTAATTATCTTATTTTACATATTGTCCGAGCCCATATATGACGACATATATACCTTAGGACCCTCTGAGTTAGTGACCAATACTGTAACTTTGAACCAAGCCTAAGATGAAATGTTGTAATGAAGCAACTATGAGCATGAAGATGGTGGTAATCCATGCGGTGGTGAGGTTTTCTACCTATGGTGATCGATGTGGGAGAAGAGTGGTGGAATGGAGTGGCGCATGAAGACGATATGGTTTGCAGTGTGATGACAACTATGGGAGTGTGGGTCTTGGTGACATGGGAAATTAGAGAAAAAATGGGTATGGTGGGTAAGATGAAGAAAGAGATGAAAAAAGAAAGAAAGGAAAAGAGAAATAGAAGGAGAAAAAAGAGGAATAAAGGGAAAGGAGAGGGAAGGGAGAGAGAGAGGTGTCAATCGGAGTGGGGACATCTCGTTGGGGGGATAGTGGCCACCAGTAGTGGGTCGTGCCAGCAAGGAGAGACGATGGTAGTAGTAAGGGATAGTATGGGTGAGAATGAGAGGGATAGAGAAGAAGGGGCAAAAGAGAGAAAAAGAGAGAGAGAGAGAGAGAAAAAGAAAAAAAAGAAAAAAAAGATGAGGGGTCATGGGGGAGTGATGCCAGTGGGAATGGTATAAATGTATAATCAATAGTGAGAATGGTGTGTGTGTGTGTGTGTGTGAGGCGACCATGGGTATGAGAAACAAAAGGAAGAAGAAATGAATAAAAAAGAAATATAAAAGAAGAAGAAGAAGAAATGGCTTAGGCGATTGTAAAGGTGAAAATGAAGTCATTGATATTCACTTTGAAATGGATGATAGATATCAAAGTGAAAATGAAGGGTTAGAATTTATTCAGATTAGAATGAGTAAGAAATAAGCTTGGAATTTAGGCTCAAATTTAAATTAAAAAAGGCCCAAAAAATATGGAAGATGAACTAGACTCAAATCAAAGTTAAAAATGAGGTCACCACAATTTTTGTGGTCTACAAATACATATATTGTTTTTTTTATTCTCCATCTCATAACCTATTTCATTTAAAACACTTTCCAACAAACAATACCGTTTTAAGATTTTAAATAACCGAATTATGTTATGATTTTCGTTAAAAAAAAAAAAAAAAAAAAACTAAAGAAAGTATATCATAGTAGCTATTTGTATTATTTATTGTTAATGTAACAATTAAGTTAACAATTTTGCTAGTAATAATAATTTCAAAAGTGCACGTAATTTAATCACATTTGAGTAAAAAAAAACAAAAAGTGAAGCTTAAAAACAATTATGATTAACAGGGTGCAATTTGTCAATAAAATAAGAAAAAATACAGTAAGATGTCCAAATGTCCAAAAGAGGATGCTCAAGCATCGTGTTAAAGGGCGTTTAAGCCCCAATATATATTTGCTCTTAAATTTTTCTAAAATTTGTAAAAAAAATTCTTAATATGAAGTGACTAAAAATTAAGGTTTGGGTGTAAAAAATAAAAATAAAAATAAAAATAACTTTTCAATAAACCTTTAAAAAAATGAGAACTTGAGAGTATGCTATTTTATCTATAAGTTTCATGGGAGTAGATAACATTCATACTATATAACTCTTTCATATTTAGTAGGTTATATTTGTCATTGATAGGTTCCTAGGTTTTGCTTCTATAAATATTTTGATTGAAACTTTGTAGGAGGCTTCCTAGGTATGTCTTGTGTCCATTGTGTGATTCAATGTTTATGTCATAATTGTATATTCCTACGTATCATTGGGTCAATTAGTTTAATTCATTAAGAATAATGGTTTTAAAAAATTGTATTTGAACGAAAAATATATATTTAAAATTAATAAGTTATTTTTATATATGACTTGAAATTTATTTGATTTATTTTAATTTTTTAATATAAAGATTAAATAAGTTGAGATGGTATAAGTTTCTAATAATTTTAATTATATTTGATTTTATTTACTATTTTTCATAATAAAATTAAACATGAAAAAATTAATTTTTTAATATAAACAAAATCAATAAATTAAAAAAAAATCTTTAAACTCTTCTCTGGCGGTAAAAATAAGAGTTGTTATTTCATTTTTGAAATAAATAAATAAATAAATCATTCCAAAAATATAAATAGAAATTTTTTATTCTTCTTGACAAATATTTTTTATATAATCATTGTAACATTCAAATATACTCTTATAGTTTATAAAATAATCAAACCTGATGAAAGATATTTTTGAATTTTGAGTCATTTGGTTACAAAAATATACTTTTTAGGTTCATTTTAAAACTTATATTCAATGTGGTCTATTTTGGTCACATCGTCCTTCCACAAAAATGAAGCCTTAATCAGCAATTGAAGCTTCAATTTTTTTTAAAAATATATTTTTTTTAATGATAAGGCTCCTACATGAAACTAAAAAAGTCATTTTAAACATATGCCTAACAAAGTGGTTAAATTCAAATTTTTTTCCCTATTTTGGCCCAAAACTGGATATTTTTGTTGTAAATATCAAACATTAACCATGAGTCATCAATGAAGTGATAGCACGTGTGCATTTCACTTCTATTTGATTCTACCAAAGTTTATGTACATTTATACCTTTATTTAACAACTCAAATTTTATCATATATATCTAAAGATCTAGATAAAAAATTTTGTTGAATTAGATCATTCTCATCCAACGACCTAAATTTCATCTTAGACATCCTATGATCTAAATGAGAAATTTTATCCCATAATTTAATTCATTAAAAATTATGGTTTAAAAAAATTGTATTCGAATGAAAAAAAGATTTAAAAGTAATAAGTTAAATAAGGTGAGAATGTACAAGTTTCTAATAATTTAATTATATTTTATTTTATTTTATTTACTATTTTTCATAATAAAATTAGATATGAAAAAAAAATATATAACAAAATCAATAAATTTAAAAAAAAAAAATCTTTATATGCTTCTCTTGCACTAAAAATAAGAGATATTCTTTCACTTTTGAAATAAAATAAATAAATAAATCATTCCAAAAATATAAATAGAAAATACCAAAACATTAATCTTGATTTTTTATTCTTCTTGAAAAATATTTTTTATATAATCATTGTAACATTTAAATATACTCTTATAGTTTATAAAATAATCAAACTTGATGAAAGATAATTTTGAATTTTGAGTCAAAATGGTTTAATTGACCACAAAAATATACCTCTTAGATCCCTTTCAAAACTTATATTCAATATAACCTCTTTTTAGTCACGTGAGTGCCAAGTCATCTTTCCACAAAAATAAAGTATCAATTGACAATTGAACCTTCAATAAATTAAAAAAAAAATGCTTCTCTCCGATAAAAATAAGAGCTATTCTTTCACTTTTGAAATAAATAAATAAATACATAAATCATTCCAAAAATATAAATAGAAAATACCAAAACATTAATCTTGATTTTTTATTCTTCTTGAAAAATATTTTTTATATAATCATTGTAACATTCAAATATATTCTTATAGTTTATAAAATAATCAAACTTAATGAAAGATATTTTTAAATTTTGGGTCAAAATAATTTGACCATAAAAGTATAACTCTTAGGCTCCTTTTAAATTTTATACTCAATGTGATTTCTTTTAGGTGAGTGCCACATCATTTTCTCATAAAAATGAAACCTCAATTGATAGACTTTAACTTAAATTTAATATATATATTAATGATGTGATTTGTACATGACAAAAAAGGGTCATTTTAGACATAAGTGGAGCAAAGTTATTAAATTTATTTATTTATTTCCTATAAAAGCGTTGTTTTGGCTCAAAACCCGATATTTTCGAAGATTAACAATAAGTCATAAAATCCGATATTTTCGAAGATTAACAATGAGTCATAATCAAGTGATATCTCACGTATATATTTCAGTTTCATTTATTTCCTCCAGGGTTAACCTTATGTAAATTTGTAATATTATTCTAATTCTATTCATTTGTATTTTTATTCAATGACTAAATTTTATCACATGCATCCGATAATATAGATAAGAAACTTTGTCCGATTAGATAACTCTCATCCAACTACCTAAATTTCATCTTAGACATCCTATAATTTAAATGATAATTTTTTTCCGATATTCCAGATGAGAAATTTTGATATCCAAATAAAAGATAAAATCTGTTATTAATCCAAGTAAAAAAAATAAAAATCTCTAATCATGTTTCAACCCAAATCAAATCTAAAGAAATGAAAGAAACTAACGCACGTGGCATATGTGATATACGTTATAACCGCAAGATCACAGCATAGTACGGCGCGGCACTTCCCGCTTAGTTTAAAAACTATACAACTGCGTCACAGTTTCTTCGAATTTTCTCTCATTTTCTTTCTCCCAAGAAAATTCAAGAATTTGTTTCCCAGATCACTGCAGGGTTTCACTTTTCACCTGCCTTTCATGGACTCTCCTCCTAGACGTCGTCCAATTCCTTCCCCACCTTCGTCTCGTCCCCCCGGAGTAACTTTTTTTTTTTTTTTTTTTCTTTCATTTTTAAGTTTTGATTTGTGATTATAAGTGAATTTCTTTGTCGAGTGTTTTTTTTATGAAAATTCTGAATCTTTGTTTGTGTGCTTTTCTTAAAGGATATTGCTTTAGGGAGTGTTGACAGTTGAGTGTGTTAAGAATTATTTTTTCCTTGACAAAATGCATGGTTTTGAATTTTATTTTGGAAGATTGATTGGAGAAGAAGGTCTAGGGTTTATAGTGCATCAATGGCATTTGAGGTTTGGTTCTTATAATTGAATGTGTTGCAGACTTGATCATGGAAATATGAGTATAGAATTTTAGAATAAATGATACTGAAGGCTCATGTTTTAATGCAAGAATGCAACTTTCGATTGACATGTCTCCTGTTCTTGTTCAATTGTAGGAGGCCTTTGTCAATTTCAATTTCATCAGCAGTCTTCCTCCAAAAAATTCAACCAACAGAGTGTGGCACCCACAAAAGTTTTCCGAATCTAATTTGCCACCTCCACCACCTGTGTTTGCATCACCCCATATAGATATGCAGTGGGAAAGCAGTCTTCTGACAAGGTGTTTTATATCTTAAATTTTTGTAAACCACTTGATTTTCAATGGCTATTACTTGGGTATATAATTCAGCAACAGATCATATGTCCTAATGTTTCAAGCATCTATTGAAAGTTCTTCATGTGTGTTGGCAGTGGAAACATAATTGCAGCAGATGGGGTTTTGAATACACTGGTTGCACCCACAGGTCATCAGGGGGTTGATGGAAGGTTGAATAATCTACCAGATGTACCAACTAGAAAAGTAAATGGACTTGTTGCTTCTGATAACTTTTGGGACCCTTCTTCAGGACTACAACATTGTGAACAATATGGGTCTCAGGTTAAGACGGGTTTTGTCCTCTGTTTCTCTAAATAGAATATGATTATCATAGTTGATTTTGATAGTAGAGGTGTGTTTATGTTGAGAGTTTTTACATTGTTAATCACAATATGTTGCAGAATGCAGGGGAACAGCAGGATAAATGTTATTGTACTTATCAGTCATTTGTTAAACCTTTGCAGACTTTTGTGGCATATGAAGATTGTCTCAGAAGTTCAAGAGTAGTATTCAAAGGATCTTTTGAGGTACAATGTGACTATGATAATTTTTTCTCCTAATCTACAATTTGTGAAGTTCTCAAGATGAAGTGTATTAGTTTACCATTCTTAGTATCTCTAGATTTCAAGTTTTGTAACTGAAGTGTTCCACCTTAAAAAGTTGTTGTGCATATGGAAAGACCCTCATTTTGAAAGCATTCCATTCAAATTTCAATGGCTTAGTATGCATAACTTTGGAGGAAGATGTGACTTTACCCTTGAAAGGTTTATTTAAGAGGAAAATTCTACAGGCTCTATAGAGTATGGGGCACTCTTTTTCTAGTATATTGTTTTTACTTTGTTAAGGAATCCTGTCTATGGTATTGGACAAATGCATATCACTTACTTTTTGAAGCTTCAGTAAAGAATACAATTGTAAAAAAAGAATTATTACTTCATATGTTTCTGTACACCACCCATTAGATTTCATTTAGTGGAATAATTGCTGTTGTTAAATGCAGGAGGCTGGTCAGCACCAAGGCATGCATAGACATCTTGAGTTTGAGATTGCAGGTGCTTGCAATTCTGTCACGACTGGTAACAGTCACAATTCTTGGAGACTGGAAAATAATTATGCTAGTTCAAGGTTACCTGAGAGTCTGCTTTCATCTCAACAAGGAGGAATCTTCAGAAACCAGACACCAGTTAGTCGCACACCATTGCTTTCCCACTGGTCTCTATGCCCGGCAAGAATACCAGAAATTCTCACTGGAATGGCTGGAAACTCAGCCATTTTAGCTCCAGGTAATTTTGGCCTGCACTTAAATAGCATTGGAAGAACTGCATTAGTAGGCTCTGATATGATTGCAGATGTGAAAGCTGCCTGGATTTCTGAGTACATGAGAAGTTAGGGAGCCATGATTTACCAGATGACTCAGTTAGTGGCTCTTGTTCATCTAGTGAATCTAGGGAAATCTTAGTTCGGGCCAATGAATGTTGGCACGAAAGAAAAGCTGTAGTGGCATCTAGTTCTGTCATTTTTCAACCATTGATTGGTATGAGAACTCCAGACTGGTCTCTTTTGATGAAATTTACTGAACAGTGGATGGCTCTATGTGCAGGGAACTTGTTTACTTCAGAAGTTAATGATATGACCGAGGATTTAAACCAAATTAGTCCAAGAAAGATGAGGCTAGTGTTCATCTTATTATATATTTTGATATCTCATTATCTTTTTCATATTGCTTGCTGAACATAGGATTTGTGATATGTCCAGGAAGACAGCAACACACACCACTGAGAGTGATCGCAAGCATTGCAATTGTAAGAGGACCCAATGCTTGAAACTGTAAGTAAGATTCGTGTATGGATTGCATCTTAGAATTTCTCTTCTTGTATAAATAATAGTATTGCATGCTGCATTCTTTTTTGATCTAATGTTCTTCCAACAACAGATGTGGTTATGCAATTTGAAAAAAGCCCCAGGGAACCTTCTATTCTTGTCATCTTGATGCTAGGAAAAATTTCAGTGTCATTAATGTTAGGTGACCATAAACTAATGAAATATGCCTCTACTTCAATTTCTGTTAAACAAACATTATTCTGTAATATAACATATATCTTATTTCACATGAAAATTAAATTAATTCCTAAAGTAACAGGTTAGAAAATGGTACATCCAACTATTTTTATATTGTTATAGTTTGTGCCAACCCTAGTTTTTGTTCTTAGCAGTTACTGTGACTGCCTTGCAGCAGGAGTGTATTGTACAGATTCTTGTGCATGCTCTAACTGCTTGAACAAGTCTGCAAATGAAGGCGTGGTACAACTCATTCGGGAGAAAATTGAATCCCGTGATCCACTTGCATTTGCTCCAAGGATTGTAAACCCTGACACTGACACTAGTGTGGCAAGCCCCTTTCTCTAAGTTTCTGTGTTGTTCTTTTGACTTGAGGAATTGGAAATCTCATGAGCTGACAATGTCCTGCAGGAAGATGTGAACTGGACGACCCCATCATCAGCCAGGCATAAGAGAGGATGCAATTGCAAGAAGTCAATGTGTCAGAAAAAATATTGTGAATGCTATCAGGTTTATATTTCTGTTGATTGAAGTCTCAAGCTTTTAAACCCAGAAGTATGATGTTATTGCAGACTCAGTTCTACTGGCTCCTCATCCCAAAGTTGTGGCATGACATTTTTTAAACTAGTCCCATAATATAGTCATTTTGTTTTCAAATGAAAGGGAAGGATGATGTGAAGGCCATGTAAGAAATCAATTGAAATCAGATTGCTTTGATCCATTCTGACTGGAAATTTTTGTCTTTCCCTCTACTTCAAGGCTGGAGTTGGATGCTCTGATGGATGCCGATGTGAGGATTGTAGAAATTCCTTCGGCATAAAGGCAGGTTAGAATTAGACTCATCTCTCTATTCTCCAATTTCTTTTAGATTATTGCTCATATAATGAAATTCATCAGATAAAATGAAAAAATTCTAATTAATTAAAAAATGCTGGCCTTTGAAATATGAAGTAGATATAGTTCAGATTTCGGAGATAGCCGAAGTCTATATGAGGGCGTATAGTGAATTTAAGCTCATCTTTGTTTTTGTCTGTAATTGGGCATTATTGATGGATGACCTTCGGCTATGGTGGCTGAGAGGACATGCTTGTTAATTTAATTTCTTGCTAAAAAATGTAGGTGCAGATGATACTGGCTTGGTATCATTCTTGATATCTATGTCATGAGGAACCTCATATTAACTGGGTAAAGTTAGATCACTCGACATTTTTTTTTTCCTGAAAACCAGGTTGTGATAAATGTAGATCTTAATATTGGAATTTTCTAGCAGAAGTTCTGATTAGACCCACATGCTTTGATACCATGGAATTTTATCTGGATGGTTGAATTACATGCTACCAGTTTTGGCCGTCTTCATATATGTAAATGATGGCTAACAGTTGTCACTGGAACTGGATGCACATGAACTTTAAGATGGAATTTGTTATTTAGGAGTAAACTAAAAATTCAAATTTGAATGGAAATGGGAATATTTTTCTTCATCTTCTTAGTTTCCTTTGAAGTTAGTAACAGACCTACTATCTATAATGTTTGAATCACAGATAGAAGGGCTGAAAGATGGGGGGTTCAAAGTCATGGGGAGCTGAACATGAGGGGAGCAGATCAATTCTCCCCAGAATGGGAAGGAATTACTGATATCAACCAAATTACTCCATTGTCTCATCCTCACTCAGGGGCAGGAGCTTCCTCAGCTTCACCCAATCCAAGAGACTTCCCTGAAGTTCTGCATGCTGAATTATATCGAGGAAATAACAGTCAGACATCAGCTGGTGCCCTTCATTGGAGCAGTTCATCCAACACTCTTGTGCCTCTGCGACATGGGAATGAGGCCCCACAAGAACTCAGTTCTGACAGTGCGCAACATGCCTTGACAAAGGATGATACACCAAAGATACTCAGCTCTTCCCCCAACGGACCAATGCAAGCTTGCTCATCAAATCAGAAGTGCTTGTCTCCTCCACAAATTCAATTGAAGGATATGAGTTTAAGACCTTCACCAAGCTTGACAAATGAACAGACAATCATAAGGCTGGGTACACCTTCTGTCCGTCCTTTTAGCTGGTGTAGTAATTCTACATATGGTATTCCTCAAGTCAAAAGTCATCCCAATGACAGCACCAGCAATCAGTGACTGCGTGCATGGAGTGAGGTAATTAGCGACAATACTAACTTTGGTTTAATGTTGCAATTGATAAGAAGCTTACATGCTTCTTCCCCAAATTGCACTAGATATTCTATGCTGGAAAGTGCTTTCTGGGGAACATGAGTATGTTAAGCTGATTACGACTTATCATGAGGTAGGCTAAAAACAGTTCTGATATTCCACAGAAATCAACACACATGGCTCTTAAGCATCATTGCCAATGAAGGTCCTAATTTTTGGTTCTTTTTCTGTTACTATTGTAGGGCTAATGATATGCGGTTGGCCTACATGGATAGGATGTTTACAAACAATATGGACTTACAGCTCAATAACAATTTTCCAGGTTTATGTAATTGTGGCCAACCACAATTCTGTGCATAATTGAAGTACCTATCAGTGCTTTTATGGCTCTTAGGATCATCCCGTTTTTGGTGGGAGTTGGAAAGTCAGAATAGGAACCTTCTCTGATGGGGCAGGTGCAAACTTGGCAGACTAATTTGGTACCATTTCTTGGTAGTCATTAGTATCATCAATTCACTTCATCTGTTATTTCATGTGGATACTACAGATTTATAGTCATTGACGGTTTTCTAATTTACTCATCTGACAAGGAGATTGGACTTGTTAATAACGTTTGCTGGTGCTTTGATCCCAGCTTACCTTTCTATATAATGGAATTCTATTACTTCTCTCAAATAAAAGTGAATGGCATTTTTCAGCTCCTTTGATGGTTCAGTCCCTCAAGAGCTAGTCCTTTTAGACTTATACTTGATTTGCAGCTGGGTCCTGGTTGTTAATTGTTATACAATACAAGCCATTTGAAGAAAGTTTTCTTGATCTTATAAACCGGTTTCATATAAAAGAGAGGGAACAGTAAGAAGAATGGAAACTCGGAGCAATCCTTGAACCAATGAGCCTCTTAGTATGGGAGTGCTCTTGTTGAAGAGGATTGTGTGTTGAGGATATAGAAAGTGAATAACAAGTGGGTAGACATCTTATTGAAACGAATAATATTGACACTTTTGGTAGATTATATTCAGAAAATGGATGTTGAAATCTCACAAAACTAAACGTACTTTTGTTTAAGTCTCTTGACTGGAGGATGTTTTTATGCTCATCAGTATTCAAGTAGACAATCTGTTACCAATTTTTAAGTTACCTTAACATACCCAGTTGGCAAGCTCTTTCCCTTGGAACATGAAGCTGGCTTCTACTACTTTGTAGCTCATAGGTTCAGCACCAAGTCAGGGACTTCTTGAAATGGGCATAAAATTAACTTGCAGTTTTTACATTGTTTTTTTGGAGAATAATTCTGTTTTATTTTTCCCCAAGTTTTAATCACTTCCTCAAGTTTCCTCCACCACGCTCAAAAAAGGAAGCAAATTTCCTTAAGGATACAGTTGCTATTAGGTAAATAATCTTCTATGTTGTGCTAGTAATGGGTCAATTTTCAGTATCCTCTAACTGCTAACATCAATGATGGGTATCCCTAGTAAATGCCAGTATGATTGCTAGGGTATATCAACCCATTTTAGGGCATTCCTACCAACTTGCATGGTAATTTAGTAAGGAGGTCAAGCAGCAAAAAGGTTCATTTGATTTTTGGATCCATAATAGCACCTCACAGCTCTATTCACATAAGAATCAGAAACCACAACCCACTAGATTGAATAACATTAATGAACAGAAAAACCCATCTAGGTGCCTACAAGCCAAATGAAAATGCATATCCAAAACTTTATTTTATGATAGACATGACCAAAGGGAATTAAGGTCAATGTAACTATACCATATACCCCCACACCCCGCATCTGTAACTACTCCGCTGATGTGTATGCTTTTTCCCTGTTATTGTTTCCCCGTTCTTTCTCCTTGCTAGCTGCAGTTTGAAAATTTCATTCCATGTCATAATTGTGATTATGAGTGGCACCCCTCAAGCCCCAGCCTTGCAGTTAGCCAAGTGCAGACCTCATCCATCTCTTTGGGAACTGTATAATGACCAAGTCTGCACGGTCAAACCAAACATTTAGAAAACACTTCATCTTCAATTTACCAATCATCAAAACAAGTTAGATCTTGCCAATGGAGGAAGTCAATTAGATACCCATCATAGGCTTTGAATGTAAGATATCGAAATCCAGCAGAACTTAAGCAGTGGGCGGATCTCTCTCCATAATTATAGGCCACTACATCATCATCTGCAAGGTAGATTGAAGGAAAGAGTAAGAATGCTTAGACTAACAGGATATATAGTTGTACAAATGACAATCTTGTTCTCCAAAAATTTTAGGAAAGCCCTATTCTATGGTAGATCCGTAACATGATCTTCACAAATACGTGGCCATTGAGATTCCCTCTTCACTTTGCTAGCAAAGACTTTAAAACAGTTAATCTGTTCTTTGTAGCAGATAGAATTCCCAAACACCTATTACTATTGGGGCATACACATCATAACATTTTGATAAGGTAGTATACAAACATGGATTGTAAATTAACCACAAGAGGACCTGTGTTTTTTTTTTCTTGCCATATTTTATTGTTGTAGCAGTGCTGCCCGTATTTTAAGGTCACTATACTTGTTAAGTTGTTCTTGGTGTTATTGGGCTTGTTGTTTGTTTGTTTTATGTCCTGAGTTTTGGTGTATGTCTCTCCTTTCTATTCTTCTCTTTTCTGTTTTTCATTGAAGGATCTTTTATTTTGCTTATCCTTCGCTCTTATTTGCATTCTTTTGCTTTTAAAACAAACGTTTGCTTCTTAATGGAATTATTTATTTATTTATTTATTTATTATTTTTATTTAATTTAATATGATCTTTTTAGAATGGGGATAGATGAACATTTCACCAAATAGAAGTAAAAAGAAAGAATATAACAATTTTCTAAAAGATTTTATGGGATGTAATCTGGACTTTGAAGACAACTCATAATGAAGTAATGGAGAACTTCATTTCTGACGTAAGGTTCTTTGACAACGAAACATGCTTTATAAGTTATTTATGCAATGTATCTTGTAATGATTGAAGTAACAGTTTTATGAACTCATCAATTGATGTCAGGTGCAATGAATTAGCAATGGATTATCTCCAACAAAATCAATGAAAGATGACTAGCCTAGTGTTTTTAGTGCCTTGGTGGGACCCCTTTAACATTGGATCCCCATTTCTATCATCAGAGGCAAAATCTACCAGACGCAACAAGCTCGAGGTGCATGAATGCTTGCACTTGATTTTTCCTAGAAGTAGGCCCCTATGCACTATAATTGGACAAGTTGAACACATGTGTGATAGTGCATGACTACATGCCAATACTGCTAGCTGGATCACCAAGGTGCAGTACCAAGCCTATTGTGTAGCTCATTTTCATGAATATTATGAGGCCACTGGCAGAGTAGACAGTGGAACAGGATGGGGTAGCCTATCCCAATCACAGGTATAGTAATGATGATGGAAGCAGCTTGGTCCCGTTTATTCAGATACTATTTTTTTTTTTTTTGGGATAAGCCAAGGTCAGCTTCAGGAATTTAGCATGAAACTAAATATAAAAGTCAAATTGCTACGAATTACCAGTCATGAAAGGGGAAATATAGTGTCATCTAATGCCTGATGCAGGCTTTCTAATGTTAGAGGTTGATTCTGAGGCCATACAATCAGCAAAGTAAAGACTTAAAAGTGAAGACCGTAAGAAAACATACTCATTCCATGACAGAGCATAATTGGCAAAGATGCAGCACGCCTTGCAGCCTCATGTGATCCTTCTATCTTATTCCTCAAGCTCCTGGATTATAATAACCATTAATTGTTAAATATGGGAATATTTAAAATCTGATTCCTCATCCCTATTGCCATCCTTTCTGTACTAAATGTGGTTTAAAATAAACAAAAGAAAGAAAACATTGGGTCCTGACCATGAAAATGTCCATCAAAATTATATTATAAGTCAGAAAACTTCAGTGGTTAGATTATTTTGAACCATCCACTAGCAACAAAATTATTTGGAATCATATGAGAGAGGGAGCATAGATGGGTTTGGCTTGAGAAGGAATGTGCTGAATGAAGTCATACCTTGAACCTGGAAGCCAGCCACTTAAGCCAACAACTGCCTTTAAATTGACAGGGTATGGGCTGTTATTTCCGTATTTCCCCTGTGCATAACAAGTGGCAGAGTAGAGGGCAGTTGCAGCACCCATACTGAAGCCCCCAACACCAAGTTTAACTGTCAAAGAATATAATTTAATGATGCTGAAGTTGTTTTTTTTTTTTGATAAGTAATGATGCTGAAGTTGTTGTAAGAAGACAAATCCATTATAATGCCCTAAACAACCTAAAAGTCAACAAATTTACCACACAACAGGATATTCTATAACATGATATACATAATTACGAAAATGACAAAAGATTAAAGAAGTTCACCCTAAAAATGGCATCACCTACTCCACTAAGACCAAGGTTCTAAACTATGGACTTAGGTTTTGAACTATTTCTTTGGGTTAAACTGCAGTCATAAAAATGGAATTAAATTGTGGAAATCAAAATGATTTTTGAAATTATTTTACAAAAATTGAAGGAAGTTTTTACACAAGAAGATCTTCATTGTGTATTAAGATTAGACTTGGGAGTAACTAGGGAATGGCCTACCATCAGCAGGTTCAGTTGACAACAAGTTTGCAATGTGTGCTGCTGATGCATCTAAACCATCCAAATCGTCTGGACCATCATCTGAAAGCTCTCCCACATCAAACCCTGATATCATCACATGAGCAGTTGAGATGATGCTTATCAATTCACAGTATTATAGTAAGCAAAAGAAGCTGGCTGTAATTATGGCTTTGAGATGGATAAAAAAGAATTAGTATCAACCCTTCATCTAAAAGCAAATGGAAATTAATCTTACATGCAGTGCAAGGAAATCCACCGAGTACTGCAACTGGACGAGTAGGAGCAGTTGGACAAATCCATTTTATCTGCATCATAGAATTTGAACAGTAAGATTTGTGGTTTTATAAGCCCAAAAGCAATTTAAAAAAACAAATCCTTACATTTGGAAGTGGAAGGTTTTCCAAGAGCTGGGACCAACTGAAAGAGTAAACACAGCACAAAGTGAGGAAGCATGTACATTTGTGAAACATTCTTAAGCTAGTCATAAGACTTAGAAAATCAATCCATAAAGCATGACAAGTCCAATTGCAGATGAAGCTTTTCAAATTCTCAACAGGTAGATAATCGATATGGAAAAATTTAAGAAATACACACTTCATCATGTTAAATATAAAATAACATTAGGACCATGCTAGTTGCGCCAAGAGAGAATCCCATCGGCAGAAAATCACAAATACGGTCAAGTTAATAAACACAAAGTGCTCAACAATGGATCAGAGCTAGTAGTACCTTGAATTTATGTAAGCATGACATACTTAGGGATTTTAAAAAAGGTTGTATAAAAATACATGTATGGATATCCTGTATCAAAAGGTTATCTCTGGTTGATCAGTTGGTAGGAAAACAGAGTTAGTGAATTAGGGGTCCCTCGATGAAGCATCTGGCATATATTCTTTTTCCTATTTAAGCCTTCCCCAATTAAGCTCAGCATCAAATGAGACAAGAAAAAGACAGGCCAAAAGATCAGGTTTTTTCCTATTTCACGGCGCTGCTGCTTTCTCCCATTGTATCATTCAGAATGAGAATCTCAAAGAAAAGAATGCAGAGCTCAAGATTTAAAAAAGTTTAACATCACATGGAACCCACACAAAAAACATGCCAAGATATTGACATTCTCAAACTCCTTTTTATTCTTGTCTTTGGGACAAAAAAGTCCACCCTTCAAATATGAGATGCATACTAAGTATGAAAGGAAAGGGAATAAAACCATAGAAGTGCTTCAACTATATTATGATACTTTGGGGAATAAACAATAAATACAGAAAAAAAAAAAAAAATCTTAGTTCTCATCTTAGACTTCTTTTCATTCATGCAAGTTCACAGAAACTATAAGCAGAGAACATGGTGGTTGTATTAACAAATTTTGGAGTCACAGACAAATAGCAAGATGAATTCAATGATGAAGACCGATACTGTCAACCAATTTGGTATGAAATCCATCTTATTAGAGAAAAATAAACGGAACCAAGTCTTTCCATGCGTCATTGGAAGAAGGGCTTTAGAAGCTCAAACAAGGATTTTAAAGGGAGGGATGCAGCAACTGAATTTTCAGCAGGATTCTTAGATACATGCCGCTTAAGAAAGAAACGAAAAAATAGAGAAGATAAACAAAATATGAAAATAAATATGGTACCCATTGAACTTCTAATTACAAGAATGCTACAAAGAAATCATAGAAAATGTTCGAAAGAATGCAAGCAATGGTAAAAAACAGCAACAATACCTTGAGCCATTGTCACCAAGGCCATGTAGCCAAACTATTGTGGCCTGGTGTTTTCCCTTGGGCCTCACCACATGTGTCCTTCCAAACTCAAAGGTCCTTCTTGCAGTTCTACTACCTGAAATTTTTAGCAAGAAAGTCAGCTCAAAACCATAATAATTTTTAAATAAGAGAAAAATAATTCAAATTCCACAGATGATCCCAAAAAGGGGAAAAAAAATCATCATTCATCATATCTGATACATACCATATAAAAGAAAACACAATGAAAGAAAAAGGACAACCAAACAGAACCCACACAAGGGCTCCCATTAATAATAGCAAAACCACATGCATAATTGAGATGAAAAGATTTGGAATGGAAGGAGGAAAAGGAACAAACCAGAACCCATAGAATGATTAGAGTAGCTCATCCTCACGGACCGGGCAAGTGCAGTAAAGAGGCCACCTATTGTAATGAATATGAAGAGGTACTGCAATGGAGAAAACCCAAAATGAGAAACTGTATTTATACACAAATGGGTAGGGTGAAAATGGAATAAAACATATGAATATGCAACACTATGCTTGTGTGCACCAGCTACACATTGTGCCTGAAACCGCCTAGAAACTCAAAAAGAGAGAGCATCCATGAAAAGGAGAGGTAAAGACAAGGACAAAAGCAGACAATCTTTTGAGCAGAGAGAATCAAAGCAGAGCAGAGCACATTCATGCATTCCTGAGCCACCAGCTAGGAAGGCTCTTGGATTTGCAACATAGAGCGAATCTATGCTTGTGGGCAATGGCCAAAAACTAAAGCAACCCCAACAGCAACTCAAGAATATTACTCAAAACAAGCAAGAATAATCCAATTTGTAAAAGGAAAATAAAAATATCGTGTTTCAATCATTTGTTTATGCATTTGTGATGATTGATGGATACCCATTAACCAGAAAGTTCCAATTTTTCAATGAGAAATGGCATAAAACTTTGCACCAACACCAGAAATTAATGGATAAATTCTCATTAATACTGAAATCATCATTTGGGCCACCAACCTTGATTTCTAATGTGGTAAGGACACAATAAAAAGCATATCAACTTTTCTCTGCTTCCCTTCCTTTCATGCTTTCTGGCTTCCCACTTCCTTTGTTTATATGGTTCTTCTATACCCTCCTTCCCTCTCCTCTCCCCTCCTGCTCTGTTCGCTAATGCTCATTACTAATTACTCCTCACAGACATCTCTAATATGCTGAGCCGAGGGTGAGTCCGAAACTTCCCCTTTCTCTTCCAATATTTTTCATTGACTATACTACCCTTTCCATCCTTTCATAATGTGAACAAATTTTTAACCCTAAATTGCCCTTTCTCTGATTTTTTTTTTTATAATCAAAATAAAAGTTATATTTGAAACTTGTCCAAAAACCCTTTTTCCACTTCTTACTATTTTTCTTTTAAAAATAAAATAAAACATGTAGGAGATACAATCAACTCAAGGATTCAAAGTATAGATTTTCTATTATTTAATTGATCTTTTGAAGAAAAATTAATTAAATTGGTATAATCTATTTATTTTTAAATAAAAATAGAATGAATCTTTTTAGTGATGGAAAATCAAATCAAATCAAATTAACATCGATTTGATTGAGATGATTGATTGAATACAAGTTAATTTAGTTTTTAAATTCAACTTGTCTTTAAAAGTAATTAAAATTAATCTCATTTAAATTTCAAAATTATTTAGAATCTCTAACCCATAATATAATGAAAGTATTTAAAAATTAATTTAATCATAGTCTTACAATAATGATTATTTTAATAAAACCAACCATATATATATAACAATAAATATAAAACACTTATCTAATATTAAAAATTAGTAAATTAAAAGAGACGAAAGTTTTGAAGTGGTAGTCTGACTTAGTTTTTATTTGTTAAAAAATTCACAAAAATCCAAAAACCAAATCGATAAAGTCAAAATTTAAAATTCGTAAACTAAATCGAACTGATATAATTAGTTTTAGTTGAGTTGGATCAATTTTAGCAGTTTTTCGATTTTTAATAATACTGTAGGGGTCTTACCAACTTAATTTACTTGTTTGGTTTACGAATGAAGGTGATAAAATTAGGCAAAACCCATTCCAATTATTCTCAACAACTTTGCATGGAAATCAATCTACAAAATTTTTACTTTGTGTTGATCAAATCATCTAAATTTGCCAAATAATGATGCACCATGTTGCCTTTATTGGATGCATGATTGGCAATCATTCTAGGCCCCCAATATTAAATATTTTCCATTTACAATACAAATGATTCAAAAACTAGATTCATGGGAGTCTGAATAAGCCACCACCTTTCCTCCATTCATCATTTCCACCAATAACTTCAATACCACTTACTCATGCATTTTCTGCATCCACAAAAATTCAAGTTTAGTCCTTTCCTCCAAATGATGAATGTGAAAAGATCTTCTTGGTGATTGCAGAGGGCATGGACCACCCAACTTAGTTTTGGTAAAGAGGATTTAGTCAATATCTTTCTTATAAGCAGATGAACTTGTAGAATTTATCCATTTTAGTGGACTATCAGTCATGATCCAATTAGATTTTCTTTGATTTTATTGATAGGACTTGATTTTAAGAGATGACTATTTAAATAGTTAATGAATTTAAAATTTTGAAAAAGAATTAGGAAAAACCTCAATGAAATGTTGTTTAATATACTTAGAATGGTTTGAAAACTGTTCTCCAAAACAATTAATTATGTTTTGTAGAACTAAAAAAAATATAATTTTTTAATTAAGAAAATGTGTTTGAAATTTTTTTATAAAATAAACTATTTTTTAAAATAAAATTTTAAGTTTTTTCTTTTGTGTATTATTCTGAGTAATACTTTGAAAATATGAAGAATACTTTAAAAACTTTTATATTGTATCTAAATATGTAATACTTTTATTGAGAAAGAATTGATAAACTTATTTCACATTTGAGTTCCCGACAATTTTTCGTTCCTCAAAATAATTGAGAATTGTTGTTAATAATTGTTCTTTGAACACAATTTTCAAAAATGCTACTTAAAAAGAAGATCAACTTAAAGTTGAAGTCAACTCAAATTGGTCAGAACATATGATCCTAATTTCACCAGATATATGTGATAATCACCATAGTTCTAGTCAATAGCCACAATGGAACATGCCCATTGATAAAAATCCTTCCATCAACAAGTTGGATTTTGAAGTGCAATCTTACCAATCAGTGGCCCCATTTCAGATGGGTCGGTGAGCTTTAGTCCTTTATGCACCATAGTGTAATTAGGTTTTTTTCCTCCCTTTTTCTCTTTCTACGATTTGTGAAAATTGGTCTTACCCCACAAGAAAAATTCTACATAACACACAATATCCTCTTCAATCTTTTATTCATAAGTAATTTTTTGTTCCGATCGAAGACTTGAACTTGGAATCTCCCACAAACCCTCATCATCCCTTCACCACTTGAACCCGACCTCAGGGACACATCCACTTAAATATTTTAAGTTTATAACATAACCCTAATGCGAACAAGAGTGTTAAAGTTCCTAATTTACCAATAATATTTTTAGGGTTTTTTTTTTTTAGAAAAAAAAAACTTTATGTATCATCCTTATATTGTTCCAAAAGTGTAAGTGTATATTTTAAGTGTTTGACTAAAACACAAATGTGGTACATTATTATTCCATCCTGCTTGGAATCGCATACTACTTCCTTCCTAGGTCAACTTTAGGGCTCTTTTTTCCCTCCTTTTGGGGGGAGGGAAAAATTAAAATTTGGAAGAAATGTAGGGTTTGTCAACCCCTTTCCCAAACCCCCTACCCCACAAGCAAAGACAAGAATCAAATGTAAGTAAGAAAAATGGTTGATTCTGCAATTGTGGTGGTTTGTTTAAGAGAGACATGATATGCTGTTGGCACTACTTTGCTTTTGGAGATTATAAAATTTCAATGTGGCTTTCATTACTTGTTCAAGAAATTGGAGCCATTTTTCAATTCCATAATCATTTTGTCTTCACATTTCCTATTTGCTCTTATTTTTTACTTCATCTTTTGATCAAACAGCTACCCTTTTGTTAGTGGAGCAAGGCAGCCATCTCTTTCCCATACCCTAAACCAAAAGCATTTCATTTTTTACATATATATAAATTTAAATGTTTTTTTACTTTTTATTTTTGAATATGTTTATTTTAAAATAATTTATAAACATGAAGTTTGGGTAATATTTTTATATCTTTTTTTTCTAAATAATTTTTATATTTATGAAATTAATTTATTTTTGACATAAATACCCTTAATTATTTCAAGTATTTATATTTATTTTTAAATAAAAAATGAAAGTAAAAATAAATGAAGGGTTAGATTTTCAAAATATTTTGGAAGACATGATGATTCATCTGTCAACTTCAGTTTGTAAAGTGATGGCCCTGTTTTTGGAATTTTTGAGGGCAGAGTATAGATGTATTTTTTTTAACAAAAATAAATGTAAAGAGAATCTGGTCATATCAGGGATTAATAATGATGTATGGTAATTTAAAAGATGGGGGCTATATGATGGGAGAACATAGGGGTAGGGTGGTCCTTTTAGACAGAAGAAAATTTTGGATGAAAGTGGGTGAGCAGAGACTGGTGATCTTATGAGGAAATTTCCCTTCCTTGAAAGAGAGAGAGAGGTAGAGTCATTTTCTTGGTTGTAAGGTCTGTTTGGGCACATAGAAAAAACAGCATTTTGAGAGTGACTTAACCCTAAAATCCTGTAAAAAAAGGGGCAGAAACTGGCTAGATTTAAGGCAAAATGTATTGGGTAATGTGGAGTTCTTCCAACATATTTCAGAGACCAAACCTTGGGAGTTGAAACCCTGGTAGATTCGTTAATTTTAATGTATTGAATACTTGAATAAGAAAGAATCCATTAATTTATTAATGAAATTCCCCCTCCCGCTTGGGAAGGGTGAAGTAGGAAGTAGGAAGGAAGAGGAACAAATGCCGAAAAGACATAGATGGAAAAAAGAAAAAAAAGGCTTAAAAATATATGAAAAGAACAAAATCTCTACGTCTGTTCCCATTTCCCTGTCCACTGATCCTGAGGGGAATCAAAATCATACCAACTTTTACCCACCAATTATCTTTTGTTTAAACCCTAGGAGTTTCTTGAAAGAAGCTTTTCCCTACATGAGTCATAAATCTAATGGGTGTGGGGAGAGGGGTGTTTGGTGAGAGAGAGAATGATACTGGAGACTGAAAGAAAATGTGGCAAATCTTGATGGAGGAAACTCCAGAAAGAGGGAATAATGGTGGGCATGTGTGGCATTACATCTCCATGCATTTGTCTCTCTCCATTATTCCCATATAAAAAGTAAATATTGTTCCTTTCTCATTATTGGTAAGATTGTGATGGTAGCTTTGAATCAATTCCGCTTTCATTCCCATCACATTCTTCAACAATTACCTCCATCATCCTCTTCGCTTGCTTCATTTTTAAACTTTCTTCCTCTCTTTGGAACTTATGCCGACACCATGTCATTGCTTTTGTTTTTATTTTATTTTATCTTTCTTTTCTGAGAGAGGATACAAACCCCACTGATTTCCCATTTTGTAAGCCACATTTGGCAAAGAGTCATTTTCAACTGTTTCTCTCTTGCTTCAACAAACCATGAAATTCCATTTCCTTTTTAAGAGCTCATTTTATGAAGACAATCTCCTAACCAGCCTCATTGGCTGAGCTAATCAGATTAGATCAAGCCTTACACTCTACAACCTTGATGAACTCAAGCGGACCCTCACAGACCAACTTGGAAATACCGAGTTCAGACTATAGTTTTGTCTTCTACACTCTCTACATCTGTTCGCACAGAAAACCAAGATAAATTCCTGACACAAGTTCAGGACTGTGGTAATGGAACGTGCCAGAGAGGGATGGGGATATGATAAAATTCCAAATACTGGGAATTCCACAGGTACTTATTTCTCTTGCACACTTGGCCTGGCAGTTAGCAGCCGGACACTCCGTGGATCTACATGACTAAATGTTCCAACCTACAATGGTTTCTGACCATCTCATTCCATGCTCGTGCCTATGGTACATCCATTATTCATCCCTCAGGTATTGCAATGGAATCTCCAACAAGATGGCCAGCTAGCAAGGAGTGTACTTCACCAGACACGGCACATGGATCATGACTCGGTTCTCACTCATGGTGTACTACCAGACCAATATTTCAGGTGTCATGCTCAGATGTAACGCATATATGTTTGGTAGAACCAATGGGATTTTGCTAAATGTGGAATAGAGCTGTCAGTACTCATGATGTACGGAACCATTGCTCAGGTGGCAAAACATGAGGGGGGAGATAAAGAGTAACATGAAGAACACAGGGCAAAAGATTTTATAGTTCCCTTGCTTGCTCTACATCAAGAAGCTCCATAAAAGAATTAAGGAGTAGCCATCGATTATTTTGGTAATGCATCCAAGAACACTAAGAGTATTCATAGTTCTAATAGATGACTACCTCATGTCTAAAAACCACAAAAATGATCCAATTGTTGCCAAAGCAACTGCCATGAGAATTAGGGGCCAACCAAAAACAAACAAAACACAATGCTTTCCAATTCTGAAGCTGCAGAGTATACTAGAAACCGTCTCAACATCTCACCAGATTTTATTCTGGTATGAAAATGGCAAAAGCAGTGATCAGTGATGATCATCATCATCACCATCCCAATGTGGTGGTGGTCCTCCTGGGCCTATGACTTCCAGCTGTGAAACATGAATGAAATAATTAGGAAATTTCTCACTAAAGTTAAAAAGCTGGGTATTTGTACTGTACAGTGTTAAATACAGCCTTGTGACACAAGTTTTCTGGTCTTTTCTTATCCCATATTCAAAGAACAAGAAATGAGACAAGAATTTACTTTGGTTCTCTAGTCAACTTATTGCACACCTAGAGGATATCAGAGAACATTTGAATGTAAATCAGTATCTTACAGGTCCAGAAAGGATATATTAAAACTAAGAACTGAATGAGGTTAGATTCAGATACTGTCAGAATTAAACTCGTTATCTCAATAATTCATTTCCCAAGGACTGGAAAAATAGCTTAATAGTTGCAAAATAGTTTTAAAATTCAGCTCAAGTTTGACTGGATTCAATTCATATCATTATATGAATCCTTGCTCAAATCTAATCCTATATATTTCATATAGAGGTCCGGGTTACATAAACAAATTTGGATGCTAGCATAGACATAAAGCTTCATATCCAAATCCAGAGTCACCTTCATCTATGCCAGAACAGGACTAAATAATTAGTGATCAGTTCAGGTGTTATCCTCAACTTACCGTGAAATACTGTGAGCACACAGGGCATTCATGTGACTTGCCTTTCTCCAGCCAAAACCAGACAACATCATGCTCATCCTCTGCAGACGAAAAACAAATAAATAAATAACAGAGCAACCAAAATTAGAAAGAATTTAATGGGATGCAAATTAATTAATTGTAAGAAATAAATAAATGGAAAATAATAATTAAAGAGAGTAAGTGACAGAGGCTTACCTCCTTCACCTCCAGGGCACCCAACTATTCTTTTATCATAGTAAGACTGAACCACAGCAGGTGCTTCCTGTAAGCAAACAAAATGAATAAATTATGGACTAACAAAATACTACTTCCAAAATCATTGGCACCAAGGCATGAACTAAAAAGAACAGGCATCATCTTAATCATCAGCTAGCAAAAAGAATCATACCATTCAAGAGGCATGGTTTGAACAAGTTCAGGAAGTTTTTAAGTGAAGTGAAGTGAAGAGTTTAGACCAAATTAAAATATAAATACCGTATAAACAGGATCCCCTAGTCAGCAGTAACTTACAAGAATAAATTAGTCAATCTGCATCCAATCTGGAAGATATGACCATAGAATTCCATCAATTTTGCACCAAGACAATGAATAATGAATACAAGTACAAAGGAAGCTGAGAAACAACTCAGATGAAACACCAAAAGAAACGCAGTAGAGCAAGTTCAACCATGTGGAGGGGGAATATAAGGTTCTAACGACATACATTAAGAGTTTTACCCTAATCACAAATCCTGGTAAGAGGGAAGCTTTAGAAGATAGGAAGTTGTTAAATGCATTGATGGTGAGAATTAGAGGAGTTAAGGGAAATACAAGACTCAAATTGGATTAAATGCATTGAAGGTGAGAGTCGGAGGGGCTAAGGCAGACCATTTTCTTTTACAGATTAAGGCTTAGAGCCTAAAAATTTAACTTGTAAAATTTGCAAGTATTACCCAAGAGTTTTGTACGTTGATGAACAAACCATTTATAGAAAAGAAACAAAAGAAGGTAAAGGTCCTGTACACAGAGGTATACCCTGAGCAAAAAGGGAAGAGGGAAGAAAATAATTAGATCCAATCCCACCATTACTAAGCCACAGGAATAGGAACCTCGCAATTATCAACTTCAAGTCCAACCTTTTCTCATCTTAAAAATATTCTTCTTTTTTCTCTCCCTCCCAAACCCATGGAACATAATATGAAACACTAATTTACAACTTTTTCTTCCTCTTGCTCTTTCCCATAACATGCCAACCCAGCATCATCTCTCTTTTAATACACCAGTGTATCATCCACATGATCCTGACCAGATAGAAGACAGAAGCCTAATTTACAACTTTTTCTTCCTCTTGCCCTTTCCCATAACAAGCCAACCCAGTATCATCTCTCTTCTAGTACACCAACGTATCATCCACACAATCCTGACCAGAGAGAAGACAAAAGCCTGAAACTCCAAAGAGGCCCCACCATGCATAAGAAGATATATCGGTTCCTCATCTCTTTTCACACATCAGAAGCTTATGAAAGTACCAATTTCTACTAATCAAATCCTTCATCAGAGAGTTATGAAGAAGTACCATTCGTATTATGGAAATTCACCTAGAAAGGGAACCCCTAGTTCTGCATCTTTTTAGAGAGCCAATACACTTCATTTCTGAACCAGTCTAGCATAACTAACCTTTGAACAAAAAGGTCCGTTGTATCCCCAAGCTGCAAAAGTTATTTATTCACTTTTTTTATTGGCAAAAAACAAAAATATTAATAGTGCCTAGCAAACAAGCGCATTAAAATATATACAGTGTATACAAAGGAGCCAAAGGCAAACAAAAAGGAGAGAAACAAAAAACAAAACTCTCCCCTTAAAGCTTATTCAATCAACAAAGTTTACTATGGACATTGAAAAAACTCATATATATCCTAACCCACTCTAAAAAATTATATACAAAGGACAATTTGGTTGCTTGATCCATCTATTCAATATTGTCAAATGACCCATGTTTTCCAAATAATTCAAGATAAGCACAAAGGAGCGACTATCTATCCAAGCTTTCTTCTGCTTTTTATCAACAAACGAACCATGTCAACTCAAGAGAGCTACACTTACTAAAGAGTGCGTCACCCAAACCATACCAAAGAATTAACCAACTACAGGATTATTGCCATTGAGCAACGATGGGACATATGATTAATCATTACTTCTCCTTTACACATATAACATCTGTTCAATAATATCCATCCCCTCTTTCTAAGTTGATCTAATATCAAGATCTTCCCCCAGACTGCTTCCCATGCAAAGAAGCCAACCCTTGTTGATATCCATGGGTTTTAGATGTGCTTGTTGGGAAAGTCTCTATTCTTCTCATGGACAAAGAGAAGTAAAAAGATTTAACTATGAATTTACCACACTTCTATTCCAACTAAACCATTCTCTCTTCATCTCTTCATGTTGCCTTCGCTTGGAATCTTCAAAAGAAGGCCTCCATCCCATTAAGCTCCTAGTTATGGATCTACCTACCCCAATAATCACCATCACCACCTTCCCCCCACCCTACTCCCCTAACCTCCTCCTTTCACTTAATACTATCCTTCATCCCTTCATGTTGCCTTTGTTTGCAGTGTTTATAAAAAAGTCTCCATTTCACTAAGCTCCCAGTTATGGATTTGTCTTCCCCATAATCAAGATCCCCCACAAAATCGATTAACCCCTATACCCATGAAATCAAGTCTGCCTTACTCAAATTAACTTTCAACCAAAAAACCACTCCAAAGAAAAGTAAGATGGTTCCTAGGTGAAGTAATTCCTCCCTCCCGGTGCTGTTAGGGGGAAAAAAATCCTTTCATAAATCATCACTTCCACCCTCCTTCCACCTTAAACCCTTAAACAATGCATTTTCAGACACCCCATGAATTAGCATACAAAGAGCTTCCACTGTCATGATAGATAATGGGGTGATGGGATTGCCTAAGCCATCTTTAGTGTTGAACGAAATCCCATCGAGTTCTGTTCATCATAATGGATTAGGATGCTGCTGAAATATACCACTCAATCTACCTTCACCTCTGCCAAAACCCATTATTTTTAGAAGATAAATAAAGAACATATGCTTATCAGAAAATGATTATTAGAAGCATCCTAATATATAGAGGAAAACTTATTATATTCAAGCATGGTATTGAAGTTGCACTAACAATCAGGGCATCAAACATATATGTCAAAACTATAAATTTTTGGGAAATTAAGACTAAACATGACCAAAGACCAAAAGTAAATTATGTACCTACAAGCAAACATGAACAAAGGCCAAAAGAATTTTAGCATGAACAATGTTGCTGGAGTGTTGGGCACTGGACCTTCACTATTTCCACTAGCTATGAGCCTACAAGTGACAGTTTGCATATTTAAAGAGTGGACCACCGAAAATGTGGCTTCTGATAATATATATTTAATTGAAAAAACCAAAATAGGCTATTCTTTTATTACAAAAGAATGATCCAGAAATCCCTAAGTTAGAAGTATAAAATATCTTTCCTTATCCCCTAGTAGAGAGAATGATTCAAGAATCTACTAAAATCCAATGTTCCAAAATGCAACCTTAGGAAAGCTAGAAGTGAAAAATAGCATAACATGGAAATTTGAAGGCTGAGATACCAAAAAGCGATCACCTTCATTATCTTGGATCAGTAATCCAAAAGGTGGAGGAATAACTATGATACTGAATGCAAAATTTTATTTTATTAAATGGCATAGGTGAACTGTGCTGCATGGTTTATATTTTTAGACAATCGAGAAAAACAATGAACAGAAAATGAACATAAAGGAAAGATTGAAGAAAAATCAATGTGTTTGTGGTAATTGACAAGATCTTAGAAGATTGTGTGTGTGTGTGTGTGTTGAGCATAAAACAGTAGAAGAGCAATGCCCATGGATCTGCATGGTGAGAAACCAGAGAGAAAAGGGAGGGAGAGATAATGAACAACAAATGAGCATAAGGACAAGATTGAAACAAAAATTAATGTGTTAATGATAATGGACAAAATTTTGGACTGTTGCGTAAGATGGTTTTATAAGCTCAGACAATTGCAAAGGGACTTCAGAGAAACTACCCATGGGATTGTCATGGTGAGAAACCAGAAAATGAGTGTAAAGATTGAATAAAAAATGAGTGTGTTAGAGAGAGAAGAGGGGGGGGGGAGTGAGGGACCACCCATGGGATTGTCGAAGTGAAAAAACCAGAAAATGAGCATAAAGAAAAGATTGAATTCAAAATGAGTGTGTTAGTGAGAGAAGAGATGGCTATGGGACTGCCATGAAACCAGCCATGGGAGCTGATGTTGGTTACTTAATTGTTATCAACAAAATTATATCAACTAATAGGAAGATTATATTCGGCCGGTATGAAATGGAACTAAATCAAACTAAAATGGGTCTGAGTCAATTTTTAAAACTTTGTGCAAGGAGAGAAAATGGAGATCAAGATGAGGCTTGGTTCAGGATAACAGTGATACTAACCTAAGATGGGAAATGATACTAACAGAGTGATACTAATCTGTACATGTGGTCTCATGGATATCTTTTAGTTGACGGTCAAGCCGGTCCATGTTCTTTGTTAGATTTTATAGAATGGTTGTCTTCCAAGTTCTAAAGTGAGGGTTGTAGCTGCTGTAGTTTGAATGTTTTGTGTTACATGTATGCTTCCTGTGTACTGTGTTTGCCACTTTAGATTAACGCTTTTCTTACATATTTATATACATATCTATTCTTATTTGCCTATTAAAATAAATAAATAAATAAAACTAATCTAAGCTGGTATCCGCAAATGAAGCATTTCATCCAAATCTTGTATCTTCCTTTAAATACAATATTTAAAAATATACACATTAAATTTTGGCATTCACCAACATTTAGAGATACCAGCACATAGCATTATCACTTTGATACATCAAAAAATCTTTTACAGGCAAGTTAGTGATCCATATTAATAGGTGCCAAGGAAATAAGGGGGGATAATCTTAGTATATGGGAAATATACAAAGTGAACCAAATATCAATCTTGACTGGGGAAATTGGTGACTTTGCAAAAAAATTTCAATGAAGCATAACATGCAAATCTTGCATCTTGATTTTTCTTAATATCTATACACGCACACACACACACAAACCCCTTTGAATTTTGGCATCTACCAACATATCAAGATACCAAAATATAGTTTTTTTTTATCTTCATGCATTAAAGTTTACTTCCATTTTTTTAATGGGCAAAATAGGCACCAAGGAAAAAAAGGGGTAAAATCTTCAACATACAGGAAGTATAAAATTGAACTGAATACTGATCTTGAATTTGTGAAAATATGTACTTTTGCAAAAAAATTTCCAAGTTTCCTACATGTTAAAAATTTATAGAAAGGCCCAAATTATTGGGTATGAAAATTCAATCATGTACATCTACCTTTTTTAAAAGGAAAAGCAACCCACTGACAAGCTTATGGAACATGTTTCCAAGTTAGAGACCCATCAATCTTTATATATGTTGTTTTTAACAATTGAATTTTGACAAAGGGATACAGATAATACACAGATTCAACACATTCTGTTTAATACCTGAGCAAAAGCTTTTAAGATTCTTGATATAAATAAAACTATGAAATTCTTTCCAAGTTTTTGATAAGTTGATTGATTCTATGGGTTAAAATAAGATAATTCAGCATAGACATGAACATTTAAAATAAAATATTAATTTTCCATCACAATTATCCTAATTATAGTTAACATCTATACTTAACTCTAATTTCAATAAAGTAACAAAACACGAGTGACAAAATAATAAATTAGGCAGCAGAAATTCAGATAAAGAGCTATACCAAAATAAGAAAGTAATACTGATGCCCCAAAAAGAACTAAAAAGTGACATTAATAATTCTAGGCGAGCCTCAAGGCATAAGCCTCGATAGCCTTTTAAAACACTAATAGCAACAACTATATAACATAGCAAATCAAATCATAGTAGCAACAATCATATCAATGAACAATAAGACATGTCAAAAGACATATCAAGGATATTGAAAATAGTATCAACCACCAAGCACACTCTTACACATGTTTTCCTGTGATTGTGTGTGTGCATCCATTGCGTGAACAAACATTTTGGTATTTTAAAACATCACTTCAATGGTCTATCTTTACTCCTTAGCCCATCATCATGTCTATCAATGAATATATTGACATGTCCAAAAACATTTAAATCACTTTGAGACATCCTTTGTTTTACCAATCTTGTTATATCCCCAAAGAAGTTGGAGACATGGTGAAGATTCAATTTTACATTTTACATATCAATTTAAACATAGTTGGCTTGGTTGTACCAAGACTTAACCAAAGTTATCAAAGGCAGCCTCCTAGATCACCTAGGCCACCATGCGAGACCCGAAAAATAAAAATTGCCTCTTGAAGACCTAGGCAAGGTGATGAGGCCTAGGCCATCACCTTACCTTCTTAGACAAAGTTGTTAGACCACTTCAAATAGTTTGTTTTCAAACCAAAAAAACTTGACATCACTTGTGCTTGTGCAACATCTTCGTAAAGTCCTAGCTAGTTGTAGAATCCAAAGCTATGATGAAATATCCTAGGTTCCACATCAGAGTTGGCATAGCGAATGCCCATAAGGCTCAAGGAGTAGAGCCAACTGCCTTTGTAAACATACTTAGATTATAATTTAATTCAATTGTAGTGCTAATGAGATGGATGGCTATCAATCTAGTCTTGATGGGAGTGATGACAATTTTTTTAATTTCAATGATGACCATGTTTATGATGCCTAAAGCTTCTCTAGGATGTTTATTCTGTTATTTATTTTTTTTATTTTGATTTTTAAATGTTTGGGAATTTAGAATAGAAACGATGAATTTCTCTAAACAAAATGATGTTTCTTATGATGTGCGGTATAATATTTAACACTTTTGAATAATTACTACCATTTGTTAATTTTATAAGACACTATTTTTTTTATAGTTAAATTTTTGTCCCCACATACCTTGTCAACCCATCACCGCTTAAGTCAAGCCTCAATGGTGTTAATTTTATCACACCATAAGGGATGAAAATTTAATTTTTATGCTATTTCTAATTCTAAGGAGGATTGGGTGGCGGATGTTTGGCACCCAATAGTTGAAAGGGGATTTTTTTTTTTTAAAGTAAAGGAGCAATGGATTAAAAAAAGTATACACGATGTATACATATACAAAAAACCAATAGGAGCAAGAACGCCGACCGCATCCTACAGTGAGCCTAACCAATCCACAAATTCTAACAAAGAAATAACACTATACCCCATGTACACTCTAACCCAATCCCAAAAGATATACAAAAAAGAACTTTTTTTTTTTTATAACCGTGGATGTCCGGGCGAGCTTATGCGCACCTCGACTAATCCCACGAGGCCCTGAAGTTAACAACCGAGTAAACCTCCAGTGGCCCTAAGGGGACTCGAACTGGTGACCATTGGGGAGCAAACCCAAGGCTGGACCAACTAAGCTACCCCTCAGGGTTATATACAAAAAAGAACTTTTGATTGTTTGATTTGAACTTTCTTTATCCTCAAAACTCCTTTCCTTCCAAATAGACCAAAAAATGCAAAGTGGAGCAACTTTCCAAGCCTTTTTCCTTTTTTTACAAATTGAGCAATTATTCCAACTTAAGAGAACCCATCTCACAAATGAATGCATCACCCATTGTACATGAAATAGAGCAAAGACCAATTGCCACAATAGGCTTGCCTTCGGACAGTGCAACATAATATGATCTCTCATTCCCTCTGCAGCCTTACACGTGTAGCATCTATTTAGCATCCTCCATCCCCTCCTTCTAAGTTGGTCATGTGTCAATATTTTAGCCCAAGTTGCCTCCCAAACAAAAAAGCTAGCTCTTATAGGGGCCCAAGAATTCCACATTGTATTGTGTAGGAAAGACTCCGCTCTCCTACTTGCCAATTGAAGGGGGGATGTTGGGCCCTTCATTTTTCTAGGGCCTTAAATGATTGGGGGGTATTGGAGGAGTGGTTTCTTCCGAGTTTGCAAGGGAGTAGCGTGTGTGGGGAAAAGGAAGATAAAGTGATTTGACTACGATCGAAGGATGATAAGTTCTCTATTAAAGCCCTATACTCAACTTTGGAGACAGAAAGTACAATGCCATTTCAAGCTACGATGATTTGGAAATCATGGGTTCCCCCAAAGGTGGGTTTTTTTTTTCGCTTGGCAGGCTTCTTGGGCAAATGTGTTAATGTTGGACTGTGTAAAGAGGATAGGGTGGTTTTTGGCAAATAGATGTTTCTTTTGACTTGAAGAGGAAGAAACCATTGACCACATTCTTATCCACTGTGTCAAGACAAGAGTGTTATGAAATTTTTTGTTCTCCTTGTTTGGTGTGCTTTGGGTTCTTTCTTTTTCAGTTGGAGACACGCTCTTAGGATGACATAGTTCTTTTGTGGGTAAAAGGCGAAAAAATGTGTGGCGGACAGCTCCTCTTTGTTTATTTTGGACCATATGGAAGGAAAGAAATAGAAGAGCTTTCAAGAATGAGGAACAATCCATTCAACGTCTAAAATACGTTTTTCTTTGTAACCTATGGAATTGGTCTAGGTTGTTTTTAAGTTCTGGTCCTTCTTCGATTTTAGATTTTGTGGATTGGGTGGGTTCTTTTTCAGGGAGGCGTAGTTTTTTCTTGGTCCCTCTCCTCTTGTTTTCGCTTTTGAGCGGGTTGTTGTATACTTCTTGTGTACTTCAGAACGTTGTTTTGGTGCTTTTTGTTCATAATACATGCTTGCTTTACTCATCAAAAAATAAGGGATGGAAATTTAATAGTGTTGACGGTTGAAGACCACGTTTATACCAATTAAGTATCGAATAAGTAAACATATGTATACTCTTTATAACCTACTATAATCTAGATATCACCTTGTTTTTCGCATTTTGCCTTAGACTAATAGAAGTCCCTATCACCTTAACATTGCCTTTTTCTTTTGACAACATAAGACTTAACATACTAACCCAATAACTTAAAAGATGAGGCCACATATTGAAATCCTAAAATGGTCTTTTCTTGAACACTCATAAAGAATAACAAATACATGCATGTCAATGGCAGTAACCAAAAGAAATAAAATCATTTCATATCCAATCAATAATTTAGGTGTCGTTTGAATACACTTCCTGTTTTTTGTTTCTAAAGATAGGAAATAGTAGTAACTCCTATCTAAAACATAGGAACTCAGTTTAAAAAGACAGTGGTTTCTAAAAACTATTTAAGAAAATTGAGATATTAATTTTTCAAAATAACTTTTAAGAACATAAAATAAGTTTATACTTTTTGTAAAAGATTTCCTACATTTCATATAGAAGTTCCTACTAATTTTTCTTTTTAAAATTTCAGTAAGTGTATCCAAATGACACCTTAGTAAACCGGTATATTTTATGATCTAATTCCGCGCTAGCAATCCAATATAGGAATCGATCATAATAAAAACCATTAAGCATTTATTTCCCATCCAAATAGTACTCAAGGAATCAAATGTGAAGCCACACATTGAGAATCAATAATAACAGATTTGACTTTGACCTTGAGTCAGTTAAAGCAATTGGATGAATCCTGAAAAATGCAAATAATACTAACCTTTGTACCAAACGGACCAACAGGATGGTCTGCATCCAGAATGTCCTTTCCCTAAATGAAACAAGCCAATCAAAACCATAATCATCTCTCCATCACAACCAAACAAATAAAAAAAATCCAAGATCAAGAAAAAGCAATAACACAAAAAAGAAAATCACATCAAGCGCAGCTTCAAGTTCTTCACGCTCATGCCCGGTCGCAATAGGCATTACATCTTCAACTCTCTTCTTTTCCTTGGAAACAGCATTGTCAGCTACAAATCATGATAAGAAATAAATCACATGACAATCCAAACATCTGCGAAAAATTCACACTCAGTTCAGCTGCCAAGAAATCGTTCTCAGATTTAAAATTTTCTTTTCCAGAAGTTTTCCTGCGATTTCTCGGCAACCGACCGGACCAATTCGGGATTTGAGATGAGAAATTACCGGATTCGGCGCTGAACTGGCGAGAAAAGAGAGAAGCGGTTCGCCGAAACGGCGCGGGAGACGGAGAAATGAAGGATCGGTTGATGTCCCCGGTGACCAAGCGGGTGAGATTGGCAGCGGATCGGGAACGAGCTAGGGTTTGGAGCTGAGCAGAGAGCCTTCCCCTCCACATGGTGTTTTGAGCGGTAGTGTATGGATTGATCTCAGGTCGCCCCCTTGGAGATGAGGAAGAATCAGACGTTCTCACTACTATTTCCACACTTTCTCGGACTCTATTGATTGTGTTTGGGAATGGCAAAACGGGAATGTGAAATGTTTTGGAGAGCGAGGCGTGATGGAGAACTAGTGTGGTGGCTGATGGCTAGGGGTGGAGCCAAGTCTGGGGTTGACCTAGCGTTCCCACGTGCCAAGGACAGAAAATGAGAGTTTTTACCCTTTTTATTTTCTTTTCAAAATAAATTCATAATTTTTAAATAAAGTATTTTTCAAAAACTGAATTTCATCATGTTATTCCTTAAAACAAAATAAATCCATAATTTTTAAATCAGGTATGTTCAAAAATATTTTATTTATTAAAATTAAGACTCAATTATTTAAAAGTATGAAATAATCCCTGTAAATTTAACTCATTTTATGTTTTTATTTAAAAGAAAGACTCGATTTTAATATAAATTTTTTTAATTATTTCAAGAATTTACATGTAGGTTTTTCTTAAAAAAAATTATTATTATTATGAGAAAAAAATAAGGATATTTTTATCATAATAAAAAAAATACGGATAAAATGTTAGATTTTTAAAACTGGGTTTTTAATGAGCTTTTTGATTGAGTAATCATAAAATAATTAAGATTTGAATTTTTTTTATATACATTTAATGACACCTCAGGTTTTTATAAAATTATACATTTTTATAATTTATTTAATTTTAAAAATATTTTATTAAAAAAGAATTCTCTAGAAATTTATTCTCTTCGAAGATTTTGAAATAGCTTTAATTTATTCTCTTTCTTAAAAATTCAAAATTTTTAATTTTTTTTTAAAATATTTGGTTAAAAAGGGATAACAATCATCCATTCTAAAAATGACCTTCTATCCTAAAATAATATCCATCAAATATAAATGTTTTCATCATCGTATTTTACTTTTTTATCATTTCTTAAATAATTAAAATAGAAAGAAGAATATTTTTGTAAAAACAAAAAGTGTCATAATTATTGTCTAAAGTCTCTCAACAAAATATGAGTTAATTTTTTTCGCTTATAATTATTTTGTCACTTCTATCAAACATCATTTTATCCCAATACTCCCTTCAAAAAGAGTCTCAAGGTTTTTTTTTTTTTTCTAACCCTTGTAATATAATATTTAAAAATAAGATAACTGTTTTAAAGCCAAAATATCCCAAGAAGTTGGTTTAGAATTGTTCTTCAAATTAACCTCTTTAACTTTTCATTACAAAAAGTTTCATATTGTAAATACAAAATTATTGCTTGAATTAAAAAAAAAAAAAAAAAAAAAAAAAAAAACAGAGTTCATTTGGTGAATGTTTTAAAAAACAATTCTTAAAAATAGCTTTTGAAAATAGTTTTAGAACAAAAGTTGGATAACCTAAAATGTTTTTTTACTTATTTTTAATTTTTTTAAATATGTTTTAAAAATATTTTTTTATATGTAGTGTTTTTTTTTAATTATTCTACTTGTTTGTATAATTACTTCTTAAAACAGTTCTTAGAAAACAATATAAATAATTAAAATATATTATTTGAAAATATCTTGTTTTTTATTCTTAAAAACAAAAAATAGAAACTAGTTTTTTATTTCTAAACATATTTCATGTGTATTTTTTTTGGAACAAAAAACTATTCTGAAAAATAATTCACAAGCACATCCTCATATATATTGATTTTTCATGAACTATAAAGAAAATTTAAAATATGAAGACTATTTAAAATCTTAATTTACTCTGTCGCACTTTGTTCCACTCTTTGCTTTCTTTCAAAAAAATTTCACGGTTTAAAGTAAATCCATGTCCAACCATCCATTGAATCTTAGAAAAATGAATGGAAATGACAAATTCAACAAGACGAAGAGAAAAATTGGATATTAAAAATAAGTCTAAATTAGATATTTAAGGAAATTAAAAATAAGTCTAAACTCCATATATATTGTTTTTTTTTCATCCTCAATTTATTCTTCAATGAAAAACTAAAAAATGTACAAAATCTTAATTAATTTTTATTATTCAATTTTTTTCTAAAAGACAAATAAGAAAATTTAAATAGATGTCATATTATGTCAATAAAGGAAAGGAGTTTTTAAATGGTGGTAGACATTTTCTAAAGATAAACAAACCCTATAGGGCTGGGTAGCTAACATCTATACAAAAAGGAGTGAGTTATTACAAAATGTTACTATAACCAACCTTGATCCTATTTGACATTTGAGGGTTGTCTACAATTCTAAGAGATTTTTATTTTTTATTTTTATAACCATGGATGTCTGAGCCAGACTAATCCCATGGGGCTCTAAAGTTAACGATCGGGTAAACCTTCAGTGGCCTTGAGGGGACTCGAACTGGTGACCATTGGGGAACAAACCTAAGGCCGAACCAACTAAGCTATCCCTCAGGGTTACAATTTTAAGGGATATAACGATGACATTATGGGTAAAGGTGATTGTATGATATTTCTCATTGATTAGGGGAAGTAGTAAACTTCTCCTTTTAAAATAATGGGAATCCTTTATACTTTGAGCAAACACTATATACATGAGCGAGAACAGATCATTACAATGAATGAAAGTGCAAACATCCCCAAGTGTAAGTTGTTAATGTTGAAGTCATCCCACATCGAAAGGAGACAAAAAGAGGGAACTTCCTTGTGTTATAAAATAAAGCCTCCACCCTCTACACTATTTATACTAAAAGCTTTCATCATTTTATAGGTTTTTATGTTCTCTCCTCATAATTGAGAGAAAGGTTGAAATTTTGTCTTAAGTGTTGAAATCCCCCGTAATTAAGAGGGTTTTAAATTAAGAGGTTTTAACACGTAAGTAATTTTGCCCATTGTTTTATCTACTGTTTTATTATTTTATTTTCAAATTATTGTTGCCGATATCATTTCATAGCAGAAACATTTCTTCTTAGAAATATCAACTTGTTTTTCTTTTCTGATCAAGAAGATATCAAAAGTCACATGATGCAAACACTGAATTTTCTTTTAGCTGTTCGCTGAATCTACACTAACCAAGTCCCAAAAACCATAAAATTGATGCTAAACAACTGTTCTTACCGACACAGGGCTCTGTATATACCGCATAGAGAGCATTTTCATGACAAAATGGACGACTGAGTCAAGTGAGGGTTTCTCATGGAGAGAAGGTACCTTGAGTCTGTTGCTAAGTTCGTAAGTCAGATGGTTATTACCCATTGTTCCCACTCTAGTGATGGTGCATGTCATAGTCCGTCCCGCATTGTGTCAGGCTTGCCAGCTGAGAAAACAATAACCAGGAGTTCAGCCAATTAACTTTTGTCTTGTCCTGCTAGTGTTGGATTCTGGGTTCTCATCGTCCCCCAATTTTCTCCTCAACTTTTTCAGATCTTCTTCGGTCACCGAGCCGTCTAACCTTTTGTTCAATGCATAGGCTTCTGCCAACTTTCTCTTGCACTCTTTGATTGCAGAATCATGGCAAACCACTGAAACAGAATATAGAGACGGTAAGCACAAAGATCACATCTACAGAATAAGTGGAGTCCAACCAGGATCAAATGGGGAGAAGAAGTCTTTAAGGCATAAAGAGAATTAGTAAACACTAAACAGTTCTAGATGAATAACTAAAATATATGACTATATAGTGGGCATCTCTTTGAGATTCATCACAATAAAACAACAACTAGCATCAAGCTTTAAACAAACAAGAAGATTTCCATGCCCAATTCTCAAGAACAGACTTGCTTTAGCATGAGCGGCATTCAAATTGCTGGAATTTCAAACCAAATAAGGATTTCATCTATGTCCCTGAATGACCCGAAAGGTGTGATAACAGTAAGGGATCACGACTTTATTTTATTTCTTTTACCTTTTTTACAAAAATCCCTGCAAAACATGCAGAATGACACCACTATTTCCTTTGAAATTAGCTTTATGAGTGAGCATATCACAGTTACATAATTCATAATCCATGTATAGTTTGTTTTGAAATGAACTGCAGTTGAGCCTAAATATAGGGTATAGGAAGCATTTAACAAAGACCACCATGATAACTGACCTGGTTTTGGATAATCTTTTCCAATTATGCACTTTGCTTTGGCTTGGATGCTTGGTGGAGCTGTCCACGGCTCATAAATATACTCCTTTGGCATATCTGGTTATTGATTTTCAATTATGAATTCCTTACAGTAGATGATGACAGCCAGATGAATGTGATGGAAGCAAAAGGAACTTCAACATACCTTTCAGAATGGGGAGAAAATGCCTTATATAATTACCATTGGGATCATATTTCTTTCCAAAAGAGATTGGGGAGTAGATACGATTATACTGGTTGACATGGAAATCATTGAAATATGAAAAACTTCAGAACATCTTCATTTGATTGCATAATATAAACAATAAAATCCATAAGGGAAAATCGTGAATTTAAGCACATATATGGTCCCAGACGCTTTACTTTTTGTACATGTGGCTCCCAACTGAAGGACTGTAAACTCGATAAACTACTTCTGCCTTGAACATTATTCATGGTAAAAGAAAGGACATAACAAGATTTAGGGTTTTTAACATGAAACTTTATTTAGTTTTGGAAAATGCCACAGAAAGTTTCTGAATCAGATTATCCAAAGTCATCCAATCACATTCATTTTTAGCATTTATGCTCATAGGGGTTCATTTTGCATTGACATGTACCGCTAAATATGCTTCAAGAATCCCACAACAAGGGCTAAGAATCCATGTTTTGGATCTGAGGTTCAGGTGCAAGTCACTACTTATTAATGAGAAACACTATCATGAGCACTTGTAAATGATGTAATATAAAATATGTTTGGCACCTGGTAGAAAAATGAGGAGCATGATAGCCATAGCCAGTTCCCATTATTAATCGCCCAATCTGAATCAATCAGGAGCCTCTCAAAAACATCTCGTCCTTTTTCCCAATGAACGAACTAACAACAAAATAATTCATGTCAGGAAATAGAAGGAGAATATGAAAATGATGTGACGAGAGTAAAAGTCATTCACCAGGTCCCCACGAGTTAGAAAACATGCAACACAATGCCGTGCAAGATGGTGCATCCAACCCCACTTCCTCAGCTGCAACAGCAAACACACAATTGACTTCAAACAATGCCAGAACATGGCAATTGTGATATAAAGGAAGCGTATACCTTGGTTGGACGATCATTCAAACTACTAACTTTACATTTCAAAGGGATGCAACAGACCTAACCTGGACCATGATAGCATCAATCCAAGGATATCCTGTCCTGGCTTCTCTCCATGCTGCCAGCAGTTCATCATCATCATTCCAAGGTATCTACATTTCCATATAGTTGTTCATCAAGACTTTGTGCTAAATATGGAATCTCACAAATGCATAATGTTCAAGAATCTTAAAAGAAAGCATTTTTTTTTTCCTGCTAATAGGTAAGAGATTATGATTCTTGTAAAAAAACTCATTGAGATAGGGAGCTGAATTGTAGAAGATTCTAGAAAGATATCAAAATTTGTTCAAACTAAACAATTACAATTAATTCTGTTAGCAAGCTTCAAGTTACCCTTTGTCCTCCTGATTAAGGAGAATTTTTTCTTGAAGAGATTTTGTTTCAATTATAAGTATCTTACTCATCCTATGCTATGATTACAAGAAGATATTTTTCTTTTGAACCTTACCTAGTCTAATGTAACAACCCAGGATAACTCATAACCAATTGGAAAATTATAATTACAACTGAGGACACACTTAAGATTAAGATATGAGAAAAGTAACAAAAATCCATGCATATTTAGCACCTAGCACAGAGGAACTTTAGTGTAAAGTGTGTTGTAATTACCTGCTTGCATATTCTGTTGCCCTTCATGTGATCAAAATTAGGAGTACCAAAACCCACGGTGTAGAAGAAATCTCGCCATAACAACTATACCGGTTGAAGGTGCTTTTAGATTGCTGCATCAGAAACCAGGAATACTGAATTGATGGTAACTTACCTGTCCAACAAGTGAAACTGGAGGTGATGTCTGCCGTTTCACATTCTTGTAAACATCTGTAAGGCACTGATAAAAGTATCTGGAAGATAGACAACCAAACTGCCAAATAGATGAAAAAGGTGGGAGAAAAGGAAAGAAATGCGAGTGAAACTATGAATTTCTTTTGAATTCTTTTGGGTCTCAAAATTATGATCCTAGTGAGAAGAAAAAGAAATGACAATCATCAAGATAACTCTTTCTATTTATAACTCACTTTCAGATAAGGTGATAGAACAGTTGTAGCCGGTTTCAAAAATGCAGATGGGTCGCCCTTTGGTTTCTCAAAGTTGGCCACCCATTCCTATATTAGAAAGATGAGACAAAGTCATATCAGTGTCACTACTACATGCTTCTTAGTAGAAAATGAGAGGCAAAAACTTGAACTGTAATGACCCGCACCCAACCATGTAGATATTGTTCGCTTTAAAACCAAAAGGGCCCTTATGACTTTAAAACGCATCTATAGAGTTAAGAGGAGCCTTTACATATATAGAGTTAGGAACCTTCTCTTCTATCCAATGTGAGACATCATAAACAACCACCCCCCTCCCACCCCATGCAAACACAACGTCCTCGTTATGTTCTATGGGATTGTAGGGCCAAACAGACAAACATCCCCTATGGAGCCAAACATACCCCTACACCAGGGTTGGGGATTAACTTTGATACCATTTGTAATGACCTGCACCCAACCATGTAGATATTGTTTGCTCTAGACAAAAACGGGCCCTCACTACTTTAAAACGCGTCTACAGGGTTAAGAAAAACCTCTACATACATAACACATGAAACTTTCTCCTCTATCTGATTTGAAACATCACATGAACATTATGTTTATGATAACAAAAGTAATGTATTTAGTCAAAAATAAGGTTAACTCAATGAAAAATCAAGGGAAATTCATAGGTTCCAAAAAGCTTTTACATAGTAATTGAAACTGTAAAAGGAAATTATGTAGATGCTCTTGGAGTAATGAGACACTATCAGCTTTGTGCCTCTTTAGGCCAGAAAGCCAGAAAGACTGTCTACAGTGAGGTTAACATTATCAGCCAACTTATATTAATCATTAGTTGAGCTACCAAAAAGTGCAACGTGAGTAATCCCATTATTTGCATTTTTACTTTCACTCAACATACCATTATATATTTATGAGCAACAAAAGGATATTCCAAACACTATTGATTGAATGTGAGCTGAATGGTTTCCAAGCATGTAGGGTTTTGAAAATAATGCATAAGTGGAGACTTCATTCTGAGGATTGACAAAGGTCAAAATATTTTCTATTACTGAAACACGCACAACCATTGTTTGGATGCCTATTCTTTTCAATCAAATCTGGTAAATTGCATTATATTCAGAGCCAATACTCAGATATAAACAACTTCAATAAATTTGAAAAACTTTTCATTGGTAAAATTTAATGTTAAAGAATATAAAGTTGATACTGAATTAATAAAAAATTTCCAATAAATTTACTTCAATCACGTAAGCACCCTGTGACTTGATGTCAGAAGGCTTCAATATGTAGATCAAGCATCAAATATAGAAAAAAAAAAAATCCCCTTAAGAATTTAGCTAGTTTCTGAAATGATCTTAATTTTGTCTACCATATTATCCCCGGGTATGTCACTTTAACTTTTCTCTTAAGCAAGATGTGCAAGGTTAAATAGGGATTCTTTACAATACATTAAATATACCTTGTCACGGATTGACTCTCTCAATCTCTTCAATGCTTCTGATTCACCACCTTTGAAAGGAGTCAATTCATCCTGCAAAAAAAAAATTCTTCTCATGAAGATTTCTTAGAGATGGCACTTGCTTAACAAATTAGTAACTTCAAACCTGTCCAATCTCTTCATAGCCAAGTTCTTTAACTGTTGGAACATTTGAAATTTCACAAGTTCCAACATCTCCTACTGGTGGAAGCCAGGAAAGTGTGGTTGAGAGTGGGGATGATGCCCATGAGGGTTGCCCGGCAAGCTTCAAAAATGATTGATAACTCAATGGTGGCCTTCCCCCATTCTTTTCATAAATTAGTCAGAGCAGACAGAAAATAACCTTGCGTTAGTAGAGAACCCAAACAAATCAAACACAAGCTTTCAGTCATACAGCATAATTCCACTTGAAAGAATTATCATTAAAAGAACTTTGCAGGTCTAACCAAAAAACCCAAGCAATATTGTAGTGCAAGCTTACCTTTTGTATGATATCTGCAGAATCGAAGAGAGTATGACTCACAGGAGAGAAAACCTCAATTCCAGCTGCAGAAGCATAATTCTGATGAAACAAGCATAAAAGTTTGTCACCTAATATCTACAATTGATGCACATCAGTACAGTACTAAATTACCTTTTGAGACACTACCACAAACCAACCAAATTCACAAATTCGTATCATTTTTTGGCCATTGGAAGACAATTACTTCTGATTCTTAAAGAAAATTCTTACCTTAACTTTAATGTCTAAAGCTTGGTAGTACGGATCTGTGTCATACTCAAAGCAAAGCCTTTTCACCTCCCACTGCAGAGCCAAAAGTCATGAAAATATATAGGTGAATATCCATAAGCTTTACTAATAAGATGATTGCAATTAAAATGCACTCACTTAACAACATTACAACCAAAAAAAACCATAAACAAGCATTCAAAATGCTTGAATTGACAATTTTGGAGTTTAACCATAACTTTGTGTAAGGTATTCCAAGTTTAAGCTGAAATATTAATTTGAAATTGAATCCACTCTGTTCCAAATATACATTTATACATATTATAGGTCTCGTTTATTACATTATTTTTAACAAAAATTAAACCAACTCTAAGATTCTAGTGATTAATTTTATCCAAGTTTGGTCAAATTTCCCCATGGTGGAAAAAAAAACCCATCAATCAAATCTAAGGAATCTCATTACTAAATTTGGGCTTTAGCCAATCACCTCCTCTTGCACAAGGGTTCATCAAGTAGGGGAACAAAGAAAGAAAGAGGTCCAAACAACTTCATGAACAATCATGGTAAACCACCACACTTGCTTTTCTGTATATCAAGCTGGGTAACTTGAGGCGATTAAGCCAAAGTCTTTTTTCATTATATCAAGAAAATCAAACTAAACGTTGTGAGAAAATACAATTATACAATTATATATGTATAGGGAGGGGGAGAGAAAGGCTTACTGAGAAAGGCTTACCTCCTTCAAACACCGAATTATAACCTCGCCGGGGTCTCCCTTCAGAACCAACAAGCGCGAACCCAGCTGCCGGAGACTAGAATCAAGATCCACCAAACTCTCCAGTAAGAACCGGATTCGGTTCAGGCCAGCCCGCGACGACCCCGGAGAGAATGCATTCGGGTCAGGCTCCATGAAATAGGGGTCTATCACAAACACAGGGTACACGCAATTCGACTCCTTAGCTGCGTGCTGCAGAGCCGGGTTGTCGTGGATTCGAAGCCCTTTCCGGAACCACATCAGAGAGCCCGACCCTGATGCCATTGACGGGTTCGGAGAATTGGGTCGATGACAAAATTGGAGAAAACGGTTGGGTGAGGAGAGACAGAGTGAGACTCGCATGTGATGGTTTTCAGGTGGTTTACGTGTTTCCCGCGTTAAATGGGTCGAAGGGGTACTGTCTAACGTGCGCGGAAGGGGCGAGTTGGGGTGACATCTCAAGTTTTTAGTCGTGGGATGAGCTGCTACACTGCGCAGTGCGCAAATGGCATATGTTAGAGATGTCAAGTCGGGGAAGTGATATGATTGGTCCCATAAGAAGCCACGTAGGCACGACGTAGGAGCCGTTGGGATCAGTAGTTGAGAGAACAGGCCCGGGCCGGGCCTGATTGAACCCAAACTGAATGGGCCAGTTGTGATTCACGTTTGGGCCCAGCCCAAAGTTAAGTTGCAACCAAGGCCCAGAAATCGTATAGTCTGATCCTATACACTTAAAATGTTTGCTCAAGAAAAATTCCCACTGACTTCTTATTGGTTCTAATTTAGTAGACCAATTTGAATCGAGGGTAGACTTTGGTGGCATGGTTGATTTAGAAGTCAACCTAATGTCACATTCCATTGGGAATTTTCCACTGAAGTATTATTTGATTAGATTTAAAGCAAGTTCTCTTAGCTGACCAAGTGGATGGTTGTATATATTTCATTATAAATATCAATTAGGCAGCCATTTAACTAAATATAGATAATATTTTTTTTTTTTTTACAAAATGGTGCAATTATACTTAGAATAAATATGTTATAGGAGAAGATAAAATTTGCAATGGATATAAAATTAACAAAATTATGATCTTACAAATAAATAAATAACATCTACATGATTCATATCATACATAATTATTACGGAGAGCGTCAATTTTTTATTTTTGCTTCATATTTAGCTCTATTTATTTTGTTTTGACATGATAGAATTTGAAGATGATATGTGATGAAATCTAAAAAAGATTCAAAGAGAAAAAAAGAGAAAAAAAAAATCTAGAATTTCTTATTATGATTTCTTTTGAAAATTATAAGCATAAAATCATTAGAATTTAAATAGACCCGATAAAAGGAAATAAACACTAATTTACCCTTATTTCTAAAACGAAAGAAAATAATTCTAATATAGTAACTAAATATATTAATAACTTCTAACATCTTCTTATAAATTGTAAGAAGCATTGAGAGTTTGCCAACCAAAAATTGGAAACACGGAAGTAGGTAGGACTTGGTAAATAACTGCAATATGTTTGAAAGAAGGAACAAAAGGCAAAGTAAGAGTCTTATACTTAAGGTGATGACGAGTGCGGTGACCATGATTTTAAAACCAAACCGGATCGGTCAATCACCGTTCCAGTACGATTCGCACCTTTGAGCCGAACAATTTTTGAATCTACCTCAAATAGTTAGAAGCAACGGTCAGACTGGTGAACCTACTAACCTGACCGATTTTGGGCGAACTAAACGGTTCAAAAGGTTTTTTTTTTTTTTTTTTTTTCTCTCTCTCTCCCTTTCTCTCTATTTTAAAACGACGTTGTTTTGTCCTTCAAATTCATTCCCTTTACTTTCTGCTTTGTGTCGTTGTTACCCCCTAACTCTAGTCCAACGTTGTCATCGGCCTGACAACTGCACCATCATGATGGGGATGTCATCCTAACGATGACCCATCTTGATGGTGATACCATCCTGACGGTGACCTATCATGACTGTGAAGCGCTCTGTGTCACTGTCGCCGCCCGCCCGCCCGCCCCCCCCCCCCCCCCGACCCAACAATCGCACCATCCCGACTGCGAAGTAATATTGAACACCATCTCCACGATGACGCATTCAAACAGTCATAACATTGACTCATTCCATAAGTAATAATTCAATAAATTTTGAAAATTTTAAAGTTTTAATATAGAAATGTCAAAATGACTTAATTTGTGGCTCTAATTTACTAATTTAGTAAATTTTAAATTTAATTATTAAATAAGTAAAAAAATCTTGATATTTGAATTGATTATCTTCAAAGAGAAATTTTTTAAAATATCCATTATATACATATAAATCTGTTATTGGTTGAAAATACCAATTATATACATAGAAGTTTGTCATTTGATGAAAATTAGATGTGATAGAATTTTACTTTTTTTTGGTATTATAATTAAATTTTAAAAAAATAGTGAATTAATGATTCAATAACATATCAATATTTCAATCTTAACATTTCATATGTGTTGTTAAATATGAATTATAAAATAAAAATGTCAAAACATAATATTTAAATATAAAAACACAAGATTATGAGTCTTTACTCACATTTTCATATTTTCTTTATATATATATTTTATTTATTTTATTAGTTTATTTCCATTATTATTTATTTTAATTTACAATTGTGATTTTTTTAACTTTATGGTTTCTAAAATTATAATTTTAATTCAAATTAATGAAAATATTATGATTTTAAATAAATTTATGAAAATATTCGGTTACTCATAATTTATCATTTTTATTTTTAAAATTATTTTTAATTTTAATAATATATAAAATATATATTTATGACGTTATTAGTTCGATTGTCAATCCGACCAGTGAACCGTGAACTGGTAGTTTTTCTGGTTCAATGATCGATCTGATTCTAAAAACATTGGTTGTAACAGTCAATCTTAATATGCTTGGTCCTTTCATAAAATATAGAGTTGTGAGCAATTGAATAGCACTCATGTTGTCACAATACATATGAGTGGGAGAAGAAAAAAAAAAAACAATTACAATAAGAGTACAAGCAATAGTCATCTTGATAATAAAAGCAAAAGTCTCATTATAATCCATACCATACAGATGGTAAAGTTACCAAATCCTAAGTATTAATCTTATACAAAGCAAGAAATTTCTCAATCATAGCTTGGAAGATGCTGAGAAAAATGTGAGAGAAGAGGATCCATAGTCTCAGAAGATATAAAAGTAGTCGTAGGAGGAGAGGAAGAAACATTATAATCAAGAACCAAAGTACTAGTATTTGTAGAAAAATTATATATATATATATATATATATATATATATATATATATATATATATATATATATATATATATATATATATATATCATCTAAGAAATGATCTAAATGAACAAGTTTAGACTTAGAGACATTATGAGACTCAATAGAAATGAAAAAGGTATATACTCAAGGAAGAAAATATAACTAGAAAAGAAAGGTTTGGAGTACAAGCTAGCAGAAACCATAGAAAAAGAAGAAGTAATTATCAAGGAAATAGAGCAAAAAAAGGAAAAGAAAAAAAGAAGACATAAAACTAAAGTCATAAATGAAAGAGAGATGAAAGTTGACATAAAACTATCAATTAAGGAATGAAATATCAAATGAGATAGACAAAAGAAGCCATAAAACCATAGAAAAAGAAGAGATAAACAGAATTTGGATTCATATCCAATAGACATAGACAAATAGAATTTGGATTTATATCAAACAAATAGAAATATATAAAATTTGGATTTATATCCAGCAAACAAATAGAGGAAATGCAAAATTAGATTGCATATACAATTTTTCCAAATGTTTATAGATCTCCTTAGTCGTTTCATATTTCACCAACTGTATGTTTATCAAATTATCAATGAAGTTGTTGATCCAAATGTTAATTTTCGAATTACTTACTACCTAAACATCTAACTATTCTACATTTTTTTAATTCATAAGTTTATGCAGAGTGCTAATAATATAACTCCACATCTTTTTACCCTTTATAAAATTTTTCATCACATAACTTTAATAGGAATAATTTTTTCCATTCAATCTCACACTAATACATTGAAGAGAATCATCTTGTTCACCAATCATGATGAATAAACAACAAATAACCATTAAACAAAAGAAAGTATATAGAATTGAAGAAAACAAATACAAAATCAAATACTAGGATAAAAAAAAAAAAAAAGATTGAACAATATGATCACCTACTATAATATCCCACTATATATATATAAGAATTCCCCAATCAAATCGATACAAGGGCAGTGTATGAGATTAAACTCTATTCCATGAGATCACAAATCAAAAGTCCCATTAAAGATCAATTTTGCTCTAATACCATGCTGAAATTAAAAAAAGGATTCAAAGAGAAAAAGAGAAAAGAAAATCTAAGATTTCTTATTATGAATTCTTTTAAAAATAGGTACAATACCATTAGAATTTAAATAAATGGAGTAAAATGAAATAAACACAAATTTACACCTTATTTCTAAAAAGAAAGAAAATAATTATAATATAGTAACTGAAAAAATAAATATATAGTAACTAAATATATAATTCTAATATAAAAATTAAATGTATTAATAACTTCTAATAATATGAACTTACCATCTCAAAATAAATATTGTAAATGAAGAACTTTATTATATTTAATAAATATCAAATTTTGATATCTATGTTGAAAATGTCTTACTTTATATTTTAAAGGTTAATGTGTTATGAGATTTTATTTAAGTTTAAATTTTAAATAAATGGTTGGTGAAGTGGTAACTACTAAATAACATAACATCAAAGTGGAGCTTGAAAAATAGGGATATTTTGTTATCCACTCTAATTGATGGGGAAAACTGATTAGGTGATTACTTATAAATATTGAGGTTCTTTAACCTATCCAAATGTATATGAAAAATAAGTTTTGCTTATATATTTTCATTTCTTAAGGTTTTAAAGACGAATATAGTAGAAAATACAAAGTTCTTTTACTCTTCAAATCTACTTGGATTATTATGGCTAGAGGTAAAGTAAATTTGAGTTATTCTAAATCTTTAGAATTGTACAACATGTGGTACCAGAACCACCTTCAGATCTTGTTGTCCATTATTTCGCAATACTATATTATTGTTTTGAATAGTTAACACGGAGATCGATGTTTTTATGATGATATCAATTTTCCATTGATTGTCGTATGTATGAGAACTATGGTGATACTTGTGAATTAGCTTTGTATCATAATTATCTGATTTGCATATGACATATAAAGTTTTCCCTATCTATCTAACATTAATTTCTTTGAGTATATTTTGGGTCTCTAGGTTTATTGTAAGATGATAAGTAGTGCACTACCTCCTAATTGGAGAGATAAATTATCTTAATCATCAAGATGGTTTTCCATTGTGAGTATACTAGTGCGTATGATTATAAATTATATAAGACCTAGGATGAATCATGACATTAGCTATCGAGTGGTCATGATTCACCAAGCTAATATAAAATTATACAAAAATATATATTGAGTTTGGAAATGCATACCTTAGAAAGAGAACAAATCAAGGATAAAGTACAAGGTAAAAACCCCCAATTTTAATAGTACTATTGGTTAAAGTCCCTGATTTTTGGTCAATAGCCGAGTATAAATTTTGAATTGAGTTCACTCTGAAGTAGTTCCTAAAACACCTTTTGCATTTTGGAATGGATGGAAACTAAGTTTAAGTCATTTACACAAACGAGGTTGTCTAGTTGAAGTGAGGGTTTATAATCCTCAATTAAAGAAGTTTAACCCAAGAATATATAATTAGTGATTATTTCATAGGCTGTCAGGTGAACTTCAAGGAGTATACATTCTATTGTCTTTCATACTCCTAAGAATTATTGAAGCTAGATATGCTAAATTTCTAAAGGACCATAGATCAAGTGGAAGTGAATATCCTAGAAATTAACATAGAACTTCATGGAGAAAGGGAAATTATTGAATCATGTCCTCAAGAAGATATTATTTCTTACCAAATCAATACTTTAGAAACTATTGAGGAGCAACCAATTCAATTACAACCACTAAATCAAGAGCATGTAGAACCTATAACTCAAACTCTACTAGATGAGAACAAGACAATAGAATTAAGAAGATTCTTAAGAATAGGGAAATCAACAATTTCTAGTTATTGTATACTTTCAAAAATTTGACTTTAATGTTAGACTTGATAATGATCCAAGTTCATTTTTACAAGCCATTAATGGAGAAAGTTATTTGTCTTGGTACGATGCCATGACAAAAGAGATGGATCTATTCCTAAAAACCAAGGTTGTAATCTAATTGGGTTGCAATTTGATCGTACAACCATAGGTTGTAAATGGGTTGACAAGACAAAAGAATACATATGGAAACATAAAATGATATAAAGCCAAGCTTGATTATCGATATCATAAAACATTTTCTCTAGTTTCCAAGAAAGATTCTTTTAGAATAGTTACGAATTTAGTAGTTATTTTGATATAGGGTTATATTAAATGAATTTGAAAACGTCATTCTTAAATGTGAATCTTGAAGAAAAGATATACATGAAAGAGCATGAAAGGTTTAGTGATGATGATAACAATCACTTGGTTTGCAACTTCTATAAACTTCCCGTCAATGACATTTGAAGTTTTACGATATTGTTACTTCATATGACTTCACAATAATATTGCTTTTATTCTCTAACTTTTTAAAATATTTATTTTGATTATTTCAATTAGTGAAGCAATTTTTATTTATTTTTGTGCACACAAAAGTTTATGATGATTAATTATTAATCCATTGGGATTATTTAAATAGCACCTAAATCGACTTATAGAAGTTCATTTATAAAGCAATATAGTATTCATTTAGAAAATGTTGTGCTTAATATAGAGGGAAATATCTATCAAGAAAAGGACATAACCACCATGATTCATGCATTGAGATTTTCTATTTGGGTAAATGAAGTTGTTTTATGAATTGATTTAGCCCGTTGCCTTTCGATATCTTATGGCTATAATAATTTATCATTCTTAAGCTAACTCTTTTGATATGCGGATCAAGTGGGAGAAGTTTAGAAATATGTGATGTGATATACTTTTAATGGTCCACATATCAAGAGATTTTACTTAGATTTAAATTTTAAATAAATGATGGGTGAAGTCCTGGTGACTACCAAATAATGTAATATCATCTAATGGAGGCTGAAAAATCTTACCTATATTTTGTTGTCCACTACTATCTAATCACTTTCTTGATGGGATATAGTCATAAAGTATGTCTATAAATATTAAGGGTCCCTACCTTAGTTTGACATAAATTAAAAATGCCTCTATATTTCCATCTCTTAAGACTTTAAAGAGGACTAAGCAAGAGGATCAAAACTTCATTTGTTTTTCAAATCTATTTAGACAACTATGGCCGGGGTAGGTGGATTCAAATTGTAACTTTCTACTTTTAGAATTATACAACAATCTAAACTCTATAAGTTACATTGACATAAAATATATAAAATATGAAAAATAAATTAATATTTGAATCGAGTTTAGGTTATTAACTCTTTAACCCAAGTGGGGCTTGGCCTTGCGTCAAAGTAAGAATCACCTAAATTTGTGGTTTTTTAAGTCAACTTTTGGTTAGGATGATGGAATTTCAAACCCTAAAATTTGTTCATATTTAGAATTTATACTCGAAAGCTAATCCGAATTTGGCGCTATACACTAAATCTTAAATCAAATATACCAAAATCTTAAAGAACTCGGCAAATCATATAGTTGCAAAAACAAAAATAAAGTCTATCAATAGTTAAAAGTCATAAAACTATCATATAACATTGAATATAAAATTATACAAAAATGGATATTGAATTGGAAATCCATACATTATACAAAGAGAAGAAATGAAGGATAGAGCACAAAGGTAAAACCAAACCACCTAATTTTAACACCACCATTGGTTAAAATTCCTGGTTTGTGGTCAGTAGCCAAGGATGAAAACATGGGTCAATCAAGGAGACAATAACATTAAATTTAATCCTATGGTAAAAATAAACCAAATGTATTAAACCACTCAACAATCCTATCCACTCACATGATCAAAACATAAATTATTAATTCTTCATCTAAAAGCTTGTTAATACGAATATATATATATATATGATCCATGGCTATGAATAGTTCATGGTGTCTGATAATTCACGAAAAATTATGGGTGCACCAGACTGTGGATGTAGGAGCATTAGAACCATTGGTGCATGTTGGTAGGTCGGAGCCAGGCTGAAAGAGAAGCGTTGCAGGATCATAGCTATGGCCAATTTCGTCTGCAAAATGGCTAGGTTTTGGCCGATGCACCTGCGGGCACCAAGCCCGAAGGGTAGGAATGCCATGGGATGCTTGGCAGCGTGGGCCACACCTTGCGAGAATCGAGCGGGGTTGAATTCATTGGCATCTTGGCCCCACAGTCCTGGGTCGTGATGGACGGCTAAGATGGGGATGAGGAGCTCGGTCCCACGAGGGATCATCATACACCCTCCAAGATGAACATCAGCTTTGGCCCGTCTGATCGTGGCCACTGCTGGTGGGTACAGTCTCAGTGACTCGTTCAGGATCATACCCAGCTGAAAAATGAAAAACCATTGGAAATGATCTTAAATTCAATGAAATGATTTCGTTTTTTATCAATTCAAATAGGTGGGTGGGACCAAAAAGATATGCCACAGTACTATACTTAGTGAAACGACAGCAGAAAAATCCTTCCATTACCTCACCTATTTGAATACCTATCACATAGTCTTTAAAAAAAAAAAAAAAAAATTGATTTTCCTTTTTTTTTTTTTTTTTTTCCAAATTTTTTTGGGTTGTTTTGATAATTTAATAATCCACAAGTAAAGACAAAAAGGTAAAACAAAATGAGATAACGTACCGTCTTAAGCTTTGAAAAATCATCTTTGCTTGGGATGTCACGTGCCCCACACACTCTCAAGACCTCTTCCCTAGCCAATTTTTGCCATTGAGGGTGCATTGCTAGGAGAATTGTTGTCCATGTCAACAAATTCGCCGTCGTATGTTTTCCGGCGAAGAAAAAGCTCTTGCATTCTTCAACAATGTCATAAACTGAGATCCGAGATGACGAAGACGAAGAAGAAGAAGAAGAAACCGAAGAATTCGAACTTATTGTTTCAATATTATCTTCCATTATACTTGCCCTGATCATCACCTCCAACAAATCTTCCGAGCATGAATTTGCCACTGGATATTTTCTCCTCCTCTCTATGAGTTCTACTAAAGATTTTGAGATTTCTTTATCCAATTTCCAAGAATCTCTGTTCTTTTTGGTGGGAAGGAATCTAAAAAGATAGAAAATTAAAAGTCATTCCCTTTTTTTTTTTTAATAGTAGAGCATATTTGGGTTAAAGGAGGATAATAATGATTATTACCTGTACGTAGAGATGAAGACCTTTTGAAAGGACTCTATGGCAGATACCATTTGTTGGGCTTGCAACTGGAAAATTGATTTTCCATCTTCATAGCTGGTCCCAAACACTGTTCTGGTAACCACCTCTTCAGTCAATCTTTGAAACCATTCTGAGACTTCGATCTCCACCTCGTCTGAATTCGCCATTGTTGACCACTTGTCCAACATTGCCGCCATGGTTTTTCCCATGGTTGGAATCATTAGCTAGCATCCAAAGCAAAGGTAAAATAAATTAAAATAATTTAAAGGAGAAATACCCTTTTTTGTTTTTTTTTCTTTTTCTTTTGAATTGATTTGTGGAGCTTACTTTGACATTCTCCATGTGAAAGGTTGGTGAGATGATCTTTCTATGGTGAGCCCATTTTTCTCCTTGGAGGGTCAACAAACCATCGCCTTCAAGCTTTCTGACAAGAGGGTGTGACTCATTTTTCTCATAGAATTCTGCTTTGGAGATAAATATTTCTCGAATGAGTACTGGATCTGAGATGGTGACGCGAGATGTCGGTCCAAACCATACCAGGAAGGTTGCACCTGCAAATGGTCATGGTCTCATGTCAAAAAAAAATAACAGAAAGTAACTGGTGAAAGAGAAGCTAACCCTAAATAATGGATACATAACAAGTTTGCTGAGGGAGGAAAGAGAAAAGGAAACAATATCAGAACCACAACTTTACAAAGGACAGTGGATGGAGCAAAGTGTAGAGAGATTTGTTGGAATGGAGGAGAGGACAGTGCCCTAAACTAGGGCACTACACAACACCCAAATGCCCTACAACTTCATAATAATGATCTGCATTGAAACCCAGATGAAAACAAGGGAAAAATAAAAACAAGAAGGAAGAAAAAGACACCAAAAGCCTACAACTTCCATCATCAGCAAGCTATGGTATTGAAATCAGAGAGAGAAAGAAAACAAAAAGGCTAGCTAGGTATCATTTAAACTAGAGAAATACCTCTCTAGAGTTATCCAAAGATGATAACACTGAGAAAATGACTTGGGAATATATTGGAGAATTAATTTCAGTCTGAAACAACTCAAATACAGAGAGTCAAGGGAAGCTCACAGATTCTGAAAATCATGATGGGGATGGTAGCAGAATGGCCTAAAAATTGAAAACCAAGAAGCCATATATAATAAAAGGGTAACAGAAAATACCATAGATTTTCTTCCAGTGATGATAGAAGGAAAGAACTCTGGGGAGGATGTTGTGATCAGAGAGAGGCATGGGCTGAGATGAAGTCTTCAAGGTCAACCCCACAATCTCCTTTATGTTGCCTATGAAGAACTGATATGGGGGTCCTCTGATACCTTGCTTGGAGAAGTGTTTCTCAATTCTCTTGGGTCTCCACCAAAGATAATCCACAACCTTCAACACAAACACTAGAGCCATGAATGAGAAGAGAGGCCAAAACCACTGCAAGAAGTATTCCTCCATACTTGCTTCTTTGTTTATCTTTCAATGAGAAAGAGAGAGAGAGAGAGAGATAGACAGAGAGAGGCGTGGCTTTGTGCTTTGTTATATAGGGAGAGAAGCGAGGAGATATGCACAAGGCCATATAGGGGTGGTGCCATGGAGTTTTGAGGGTCAACTTTTGAAGTGGGCTTAGTAAATTTCAATCATTTGAAGAGAGTATCACACCCTCATTAGTTTATCATAAGGATGTTCCCAGATTTTGTTTTGTTTTTTTCTTATCCTATTTAAGATTTGCATTCTGACAAAAAGTCTAAAAATTTTCCGAAATCCCTCACGTAAACCCTTAATTAAACCTAACTCTCAACTAACTACTTTGACCCCTTCAAGCCAAATAGAAAATCCATTTTCAAGTTTGCAGTAAGTGAATTAATGTTCAATAAAGTACATTCTTTTTTACCATTTTTTAAAATATTTATTTGGACAATTTTTGTCATACAAGAATGTCAATGGAGAATCAGCCTAAAATTCTCATCCATTTATGAGGTCAAGCTTGAGGTGTAGCTCAGTAGTTCAATTGGATTGAAATATTTGAAAATAATTGAAAATTTATATTTAGAGCTTAATACTTACCATGTAATCGAATTAGGCTTAAATTAACCATGAATTTGAGTATGGGGCCTTTGGGAGTGGGAAATAGGCCTATATGAAGGTGATGTATCCATCATCATCCCAAAAGATTCAGATTGTACTATGGATTTTTTTTCCTCTTCCTTTTCCTTTTTTTACCATTTCATGACATAATCATTTTCCATTCATCAATCTCACTCTTTCACAGACACAAACATTGTCCCACCACACACTACTCCAAACTGTAGTAGAAGAAAAACCCCACTAGAGATGTTCATGTGAAACAAATTTGGACACACATAAAGTTATCCCATACCATATATTTATTTTATGATTTTATTTCAATTATTTAATTGAAGACACAGAAAAAGTTAAATTCTAAAAAGCAGTCACTGAAATAATTAACAGCAAGAAGTATAGAGGATGGGCAATAATTAATAGAATTGATGAGAAGGGTTGTGGTTCCAAAGAAATTATATTGGAGGGTTGGTCTTTTTGAAGGTTGCCCTTTAATATCTGCACATGGACAAGGGTTTTATTTCTCCTTTTCCTTTGTTAAGAGGAGAGATTTTGTTTTTGTTGTCCCAGCCATAGGTGCCCCACTCTAGGACACCATCCCTAATCCTGCCTTAATAATCCCAAGACATGTTGGGGCCATTGGTCCTCCAATTTTACACCAAACTCTTTGGTTTTGGTATTGGGATTTAGGTTTTGGACCATTTTGGTGTCTGTCTTCCACTTGGCCAGACTCATGAATTACAAAATTTTTCTTCTTTTTAATTATTGGAAAATTAAAATATAATAGCAAGAGCATACATGCTTTGTGTTTTTCTTATTGTGGAATTACAGTTAAATAGTTATAATGTAATGACTCGTAAATGACAAAACATACCAAATCTTATTTGATTCTATGGTATTGGTAAGAGCATATTTGAGAATGATTTTGAAAAGAGTTAAAAGTATCGATTCCTAATATTTGAAAGTATTTTTTTCTCATTTTTAAAATGCATCAGTAGCAGTTACTAATATGTTATTTGAAAAATTAACGACACTTTCTAATCAATACTTTTGACTATTACTACAATATAAATAATTTTTCATGTCGCTTTAAAATATATTAAAAAAACAAGTAAAAACATTTTTACATCAAATCTAGTTTAATCAATAATTGTTATGCACATGGTGGAGGCACCTAAGGTAGCGGGTCACGTTTTACATAAATTCTAATGTTAGTTGATGACTTTGGTTAACCATGTAAACACATGGTTTTACAATACTTCTTATGAGATCTAGTCTTAGTCAATACTACATTGATTTCATAGTTGATTTTTGGTGTATCGTTGAACACATGTAAGATAAAAACAATGTGGTTAATACATAGAAAAATAACTAAAACATAAATAAGTATGAAAAATATGATCAAAACATGAATAAAACGATTAATAAGGTTTAAAATCTTAATATGATATCTGTTGCGTTAGTGGAAGTTTTAATGTAAATAATGTTAATTTAATAATATAAAGATAAAATAATCAATTATATCATAAAGAATATTATAGATGATATAACCAAATACAATTATTGGGTTCTCGAAACATTTCATGTTTTTTCACTCTTTGTATTCACATCATGAATCACAAGTCTCATCGTTCCATCAAGTGTCAAAACACATCTCCGTCTTATAACTTTTTCCTGTATGACTTAAAATATTTATAAAGATATTCCTAATAATTTTCTTTATTTTATAAGAAAATCTAATATTACAACATCAATATAAAAAATATTATATACAAATATTCTTTACAAAAAAAATCTACATTAATTAAGAATTTAAGACACTTTTCAATAATTTCATTTGATACATAAAATTATATATTTTTTATAATTTCAAAATAAATCATTTGAGTTCTATAAGGATAGATCAAATGTTTTTAAGATAATCAACATTATCATCATCAATGATCTATCTTTTAAGTTAAAAAGTTTGGCCGACAACCCTAAACTCTAACACCAATTATTGAATAAAACTTATATCATCTCATTTAAAAACAAATTAATGTACAATGAGAATATGTCATATCTTTTTATGACATTTACTATTATAATCATTTGAACGATTCATCTTCAAACTTCGATAGGTATTATTGAACTTCAACTCATTAAACCTAATTATGAGAAACAATAAAAGAATAAACAAAAGGGAATTGGACCAATATCATGGAAACAAATTATTCAGATTCAATGATAGAAATTGACCCATTTGGTATGCAATAATTGAGAATTGACAATATATGAATGCAAAATTCTTGTTTGGCATTGAAGAAAATTGGGAAAGTGATAAAAGGGAAAATGTATGCATGTTTAGGGGGATAACAAGACAAATGAGAAGAACCCAAAGAAAAAGGGGGGGAGGCATGCCCATGTGAGAAACCAACAAATTCACACTCTAATCAGAATCTTCAATGCAGTGATTATTGCCTCTGGAACATCTGTCCCCAAATTCATCCTACAAATAAGGGTTTGCTCCAGCCCCACATCTTTTATGTTCCATATGACCTTTTTTTTTATTTATTTTTATTTATTTTTCCTTTTTTTTTTTAATTTTTAAAAATAAGAGATGGATCCAAAATGTCATTGTTCTATTTTTGGCAAACTTATCCAATTGGCCAGCTATTGACGTGACAAATCATCTCTAAGGTTAGGGACAGTTGCCCTAGTTTGAAGCTAATTTCATATTTTATTTAGGGGTTAATATACAAAGCTTCAAAGAAAAAATAAATAAATAAAAAAAATACCCAATAATTATTTAGCAAAAATAATTAACAATGGTCTCTCATTTCATTCAATGTGCTCAAATAGCTTATTAAAATAGAAGGCATCATGAGGTGACAACAACAGTTCAAGAAGAAAATAGAAATTTTAAGAAATTATTATTTATCAATTAATTCCTTTTTCCTTTTTTTTTTTTTTTTTTTTGGTGAATGGGAGACCAAAAGATGACAATGGACAATTTCCTCTCATTTATTTATTTGGCATGGCAGACAAGGGAAAAGAAGAGACAAATCCTTTCATTTTCTTTCATTTTCTTGTCATTAATCCCTCCTGCCAAACACTAGGTAAACAATGACATTTTCAAAGCTGTCCATGCTGTTTTCACAATGCTTTGTAATAATTTTCAGCATTCACATGTGAAAATTGTGGAATTATCAAAAGTGTTCGAATTAAAATTAAGACTTCCCAACATTAGATTTCCCTAAGAAAATCCGTGTGGCACTGAGGCCTATGAAACCCTAGAATATGTTGAAAACCATTTTTTGTGACCATTTTGCCCCTCTCATGAATCCATGGGCTGAGTTTCCACTGGTTTTTAAATGTGAATACTATTTTACCACCCTCCATGCATGCACTCAATATTTAAAATTGCTTGAAGTTGACATAAATTTGTAAAAACAAGAAGCTGCCGCATCTATGTTTTGTCTCTTCAAAACAATTCTTGTCTCACTGTTTCTGTTAACCTCATGAAAAACAACTATTGGGTTTCCTTTCATTTTCAAATAGTATTTTTTCTTGAAAATTGACTTACATCTTTGGTTAAGCAAATGTTGAATTCCCACTTGTTGAAGCTTAGAAGGTAATGTTTGATTTTTTTCTTCTTTGTTTCTTCTTTTTTATTTTTTTTCCAAGTGTCTTGTATGGAGCATGAGATTGATGGGAGTTAATGAGGATGGGGAGGTTCACTTTTTTAATGAAGTTGACAAGTCTATGTTCTAAATTTGTTTGTTTCCCATGATTTTATAGGCCTATTCAATGGTCTAAGCTCTCATATTCATCACAATTCCATGCTCTAAACTTGTCATTTTCCTATGATTTATAAACCTACTTTGTAGCCTAGCCTTCTATATTCATCCCTTCTGAGCTGATAATGAGATGACTTTTAGAATTCAATGTCTAGGTTACTTGAATTCCGCTAACCCCTAAATCATTTACTTCTCATTACATCTCATCAATCTTTTCTGTTTATAGCATCAAAATGTTTTTTTAAAAAATTGGATCAATTTTCTCGTTCGTACCTATTGTTCATGTCACATATATACATTTAAGTTCTATTATTTTATGTATTTGTTGTTTTGTGTCTTGCTGTCATTCAATCGTATTTTATGTCATTCTTTGTACTTGGATTTCATTATTTATACTTTTATTCAACGACCTAGATTTTATTTTATTTTTGTACACTTTCAAGTATGATACCAAATTTGAAGTCCAATGATTACCTCATCGGGTTTTTTTTTTTTTCTTTTCAGGAGACCTCGTGAAATTCGTGTTATGATATATGTATGAACGCAATTATTTTGCCCAAAAAGTTATTTTTCCCAAAGTTTAATTGGATCATGTTGTCAAAAAGTTATAGCATAAGTTGAGTAATTTTAATTATTAGCCATGATTTCTTGAAAATCTTTGTCCAAAGCTTTTAGAAGATCTCATTATGAAAAGCTAAAATCTGAACTTAATGTCAAACTTGGGATCTGATTCTTAATCCAAAGTATTAACCAGCTAAGCTACTTAGTCAATCTTTTTTATTTATCTCTCTTTTTTCTTTTTCCCTTTTTAACTTTTTTGACCCCAAGTCTAACTACAATTGGATGGATGTTTGAAATCCAAATTTGGGGCGACTAACACTAAAAGAATATGGAGATACCTAAATATCAAAATCAAAGGCCTCTTTTTGGGTGGAGGGTGGTGGGGTCCCAACTCTTGTTCATCTTGGAAGGTGCCCATATTTTGAGTTCACAAATTTGCCACTTGATAAAGTTGACTCTATCTATGGATTATTATTCCCCATGCCCTATGGAAGTGCCCTAATCTTTATATATCCCAAAGATTCCTCCCCACATGTCATGTGTCTTGGTAGGTTGATAAAACATCCTCTTATGTATCTACTAAATGGTTGGTTTCCAAGCAACCAAACTACTCAAAATTCCCCATCTTTTGTTTCTCTCAACATATATGCTGCTACTTCCCTTGCTCTTTCTCATTCTTTTCCCTTTTTTCCATTCTCTTAGGCAAAAGATATTGTGAGAGGGTGAGAGGGTAGGTTATTGCAGGGGGATGTCCCTTATCCTCATGGGAATGATAAAGACCTAACCAAATGACCAGAGAATCCATATTCTTTGTGACAGAGAAAGAGAAGTTTTTGGTCCCTTGCCTGCAACTTGCTACCTTATGATGCATTCACATTACAATCCCCTTTTCTATGTTTATGATTCATTTTTTCATTTTCTTTGGGTCTAGTTTTGGTTTAGTATATATATATATACATTGCTTTCAATAAATTTGGTAGTAACTTTAAAAGAAATTAAAAACATTTTCTAATGTTTAAAAATACTTCTAAAAATAAATTTAAAAGCGTCATTGAAAATGATTCTTCAGCAATCATCTGATAAGTAATTCTTTTAAAAATTATTTTTTGTTGTATATTGTATCATTAAAAACATTATGAAAATACTCTTTTTTTTTAATTTATATCCAAACACTAATCAATTTTAAAAAAAAAATAGTTCGGGTAATAAAAATGTTTTCAAAAACACTATAAACAAAAATGTTTTAAATGGAATCACTTCCAAACAAATTCTTAATTATTTTTATTTTTCAACCTTTTTCGGGTTGAGATAGAATTTAAATAAGGAGATCCATATTATGGTTTGACCAAATCAAAAAAGAAAAATTACAAGATATAATTTATTTGAGATATTTTTAAATTTCAATAAACATTGGTGGAATATTGTAACGTTTTCTATTAAAATTACATTTAGTAATAATTAGTCATAATCGTGTACCATGATCACTTCCATCACTTCCATGCAGCCACTGGTCACGTGGCTCGATTCCAAATGTTTCGAGTGGGTTCTACTACTCTTCCTATTTTGGGCTCAGTGGCCCAAATGTTGGATTGTTTTGGGGCCCAATTTACCTAAACAAAGATTCCGTGCCCCCTAACTGGGTCAGGATTTGTTCAAACCTATAATCAACTTATCTGGGTTGGACTAGTTGACTGGGCCTGCTTGATCCGCAACTACTAGACGGGAGGAGCGTCTATTGATCAGTGGGTTCTACAACCCTTCCTATTTTGGGCTCAGTGACCCAAATGTTAGATCGTTTTGGGGCCCAATTTACCTAAACAAAGATTCCCTGCCCCCTAACTGGGTCAGGATTTGTCCAAACCTATAATGAGCTTATCTGGGTTGGACTAGTTGACTGGGCCTGCTTGATCAATTTTATTGTCATTCATTAATTTTTTAAAATAAGAATAAGAATAAGATTTATCTAAAGCACAAATTATTTGATTTTGAAATGAAATCATAATAAGAATAAGATTTGGTTTTAAAATATTACATTAATTTTTTTCCATTAAGCACAAATTCTATACATGAAACAAACCTTGTTAAATTTTGGGATACTCTATGATCATGTTCCTATTAAATATGATAATATTAGAGCCATTAATATACCTAAAAATAACATTCAACACTTCGAAAGAAAGCGTATAGGAATTAGATAGAGTTTGTAAGTATTACAGATTAATTAGCGATCATTTTCACCAAACCCTTTAGTGAGGATAGATTCATTGAATTACGAGGGAATTAGACTTAATTACAATATAATTGGACAATTTTATTACATTGGTTGCCATTAATTTTTACTTTTGTCAACTATTTGATTAAAAATGCATCTTGATTGAATTTTATATGAATAGTTTGCATAAATTGTAGCACATAAATGTATTATTTTGTAAATTATACTTAAGTGATCAAATTGACACAAAGAAATCATCACATAGTCCTCATTGTTTCAATTGTTTTAAATGCCATACTGGATCAATTGGTTTGACTAGTTGGACTATCAATAGGAGCTTAGTCCAATAATGTGAGCAGCCAAAAATTAATCTTTCCAGTAAAAGAATAATTTATCCACACAAAAATGATGAAATACAATGAAAGAGAAGATAAATAATTAAGTAATCCAAACCCAATCTAGGCTTAAGTCACTTAAACCCACAAGGAGCCTTATATAATACCTTTAGGGGTTTAGGGTTTAGACTTTTGTCATTTTATGTCTTCTAGAGAACCACCAAAGAGAAAAACTAGCCACCTCAATGAAAAAAGAGAAAAACCCACACTTTTCTCATGTCTAACATATGAGGAGAGATCAAGTGGAAGAACATTGGGTAGATGAGTTCTATGGCATTTTTCGACATTAGCTTGAGAACGATATAGAACATATAGATTGCATGTATGTGTTCTAACCTCTAGATCTAATGTTTATTTTAGTTTTTATAGTAATGGTTTTCTATTGCATTAGATCTAGAGAGGTTAAGGATACATAACATGCACGGTATGAGATCTAAGTTAGGTAACAAAGTAATTTGGGTTCCTAGCAACTGGTATCAGACCCTTAAGGTAAGTTCTAGCATGTTAGATCCTTTATAGGGTGCTCACATTGTTTTATAGGGTGTGTTTATTCATTCCATGGTCCAAAGGGTTGAATAAATGAATATAATGGCCATATATGTTGTTTAATATTATAAATATGGTTGTGATTGAAATACTTCTTCTTTAGATGGGTTGTAAGGCCATAAGGGGTATAAAATTTTTATTTTATTATAAAATATTTTCTTTTCAATAGATGGGTTGTAAGCTCCATTATAGGAGTGTAGAAATTTTTATTGTTGTAAAACTTTTGTTTTTTATCCATCTATGGTGACCTAAGAGAAAATAAAGATCCTTGAATTTTTTTATTTTTTATTTGAGATCCTATGGTGACCCTAGAGAAAAGAAGAATTATTGGAGTTTCTTTTTTAAGATCTTATGATGACTTAAGAAAAAATAAGGATTCTTGGAAGTTTTTTTTTTTTTAGATCCACGGTAGCATATTAACCCTGACTTTGACTAAAAATTGGGGTTGCCTCCCATAAGTTTCTTAGGGCAAGCCACGTATAGTTTTGAAGTTTAAGAAGTTAGGAACCCAAAACTTTAAATGGTTCACAAATTAGAGTTGAAATGAGAGAGATATGATCAATTAAAGTAAGGTTGCACAAAAGGTATGTTATTTCGGGATTGAGTTTGAGCCAAGTTCTTTCTTATTGTTTGGGCTTTGTTTTGGGCCTTTTGTTGGGCTTAAATTTTTGTGGCAAGTTGGCTTTTTTTAGGGTTTTTCAATTTTCACTAACATTAATATTTAGTTGTAGGGCTATTTTGATCATTTTGATTTTATTTAAATTTTAATTTCCAAATATGCAACAAGATCCCTAAAAGTCATGAGAAAATTTTAATTACTTCCTTGACTATATTTTTATGCTATATTTTGTCATGTCTTATAGAAATTAATAATATATTTTGGTATTCTTAATTTGAAGTAAATTTTCATATATTTTTCAAAATTGAAAAACTTATTTAAATTAGAATGTGCATGGTTATAAAATTTTATTTTAAGAAAAATATTAATTGGAAAAAGATTAAGAACTCTCTTTCTTTTTAAAATTAATTCTTAAAGATTTTATTTTATTTAAAATCTTCTCTTTTTGAAATATCTTAAAGTAAAAAATTTTCTTCTTGGAATTGCTGTTATTTTTTCAAATCTTTATAATTTTTTTTTCTTTTTATACAAAAATAAGTTGATTTTAGGAAATTCATGATAAATAATTTATAATTAAGAAGGTTACTAAAATAAGTGTTATAAAATAAAGTATTTTAGTATTCTTAATAAATTTTCATGATAAATATATTTGTAAATATTATTTATTTAGAATTGAATGTTGCTATTTTTGGGTTGCTATTTTCTTTTAGAGCTTTCTTCTTGATTTGAGAGAGGTGGTTCTCCAAATTCTCCCATCGTGAGAGAAAAAGTACCTAGAAAACATACCTATAGTGATCCTTCAGGAAAAGAAAATTATGGATGAAAAATCTTACGATACAAAATTTATGATAAAAATGGTTACCACAATATTTTTTTAGAAGTTTTAGTAATTTAATGAAAATAAAATATTTTGAAGGTACTTTCTAAAATTGAGTGTTTGATTCCTTTTAAAAAATAAATATTTTTTGAAAGTTTTTCATAAAATATTTTATCAATTAAAAAATTACTAAAAGTAAAGATTTTGGTAATTTTAAAGGAATAAATTGTTATGAAAATTAGATTTCATGATAATATTTATTAAATTGGAAAAGTATAAGGAATAAGGAAAGTAAATGTTATGAGGAATTTTGAATAAGAGAGCTAAAGTTCCTTCTTGAATAAGGTGCTCTCAAAGTTTTCAAAATCCGATAAATTAATAATTTCCTTATAACACTAGAGTTTCCAATTTAGAAAATAAATATTATAAAAATTTTCATTAGATCTTAAAGGGTATTACCAAAATATAAAACTCAACATTTCTATCTACTCATTTCTTCCTCTTATATATCAATTTACACATGTTAGTTTTATTTCGTTTTCGAGAATGAGCACCAACACAACTCATTACTTTATCATAATCCAAAGGATACAAATCTCTTCCTATGCTGAGACACTTGTGTACAAAAAGCATTAGTTGGTATCAAGAAAGTTTTTAAAATATTTTATTCTCATTAAATTATTTTAACTTTTAAAAAATATTTTGGTAACTTTTCTTATCATAAATTTTCTATCATGAGATTTTTCAAAATCTTTATTTATTACTTGAATTAAAACGCACCATAGGTGTTATGAGAACATGGAGTACCACCTATCCTAAATCAAAAGGAAAGTTCCAAAGGGAAAGAACAACTAAAAATTGAACCATCCAATTCTAAATAAATAATATTTGGAAAGATATTTCTCATGAAAATTTATTAAGAATATCAAAATACTTTATTTTATAACACTTATTTGGTAACCTTCTTAATTATAAATCATCTATCATGAATTTTCCTAAATTAACTTATTTTCTTTAATTCGAATCTTATGTAAAAAGAAAAAAATATTATTTTATAAAGATTTAGAAAAGGAAGAGCTCTTAAAAAAAAATTATTCTTATTGATCTCAAAAAGAGAAGATTTTAAATAAAATAAAATCTCTAAAAAATAATTTTAAAAAGAAAGAGAGTTCCTAATATTTTTTCAACTAATTTTTTTTTCTTAAAATAAAATTTTCTAATCACATTCCAATTTAAATAAGTTTTCCAATTTTGAAAAATCTATAAAAAAATTATTTCATGTTAACAAAATATATTACTCTATGCTATAATACGTGCCAAAAAATAACATAAAAATAAAATCAAGGAAATAATTAAAATTTTCCCATGGCCTTAAGGGATTCTGTTGTATATTTGACAATTAAAATTTAAATAAAATCAAAATAATTATACAACCAAATATTAGAGTTAGTGAAAATTGAAAAACCTTAAAAAACAATATTATTGTCAAAAATTGAGCCCAAAAAAAGGCCCAAACTGAGTTCAAACAACCAAAAAGATCTTGGCCCAAACTCAACCCCAATACTACATGCCCTTGCGCAGTCTTACTTTGATTGGTCATCCCTCATTTTAAATTTGATTTGTAAACCATTTGAAGTATTTAATTTTTTTACTTTTTAAGCTTCAAAACCATGTACGGTTTGCCCTAAGAAACTTATGGGAGACATCCTTGATCTTGAGTAAAAAAAAATCAGGTTAATGTGCAACCATGGATCTAAAAAAATGAGAACTTTTAAGGATCCTTTTCTCTTAGGTGACCATAAGATCTCAAAAAAGAAATTTCAAGAATTTTTATTATCTCTTGAAGTTACAAGAGGATTTCAAAAGAAAAACTTTAAGAACCCTTCTTTTTTCTCCATAGATAGATATAAAAAATAAAATTTTTACAATAATAAAAATTTCTATGTTCCAATAAAGGAGCTTATAACCCATCTATTAAAAAAATATATTTTTATAATAAAATAAAAATCGTGTACACTTATGTGGCTTACAACCCATCTAGAGAAGGAATATTTCAATCACAACCACATTCATAATATTAAATCACAAATATGACCATCAAATTCATTCATTCATCCTTTAGGCCATGAATAATCACAACTTGCAAAATAAAGTGAGCATATCCTATATGGATCCAACATGTTAGAACCCACCATAGGGCTCTGATACCAATTGGTAGGAACTTTGGATTATTCCATTTCTTGGTCCTAGATCTTGTAAGGTATATGCTATCTATCTTTAGGTTCTCTAAATCTAATGCAATAGAAAATTATGACTACAAAAATCAAAATAAGCATTAAATCTAGAGGTTAGACCACATACCTACAATATGGATGTTTCTAGATCATTTCCAAGCCAATGAAGATATTAAACATCGCATAACTCATCTACTCGATGTTCTTCCACACGACCTCTTTATACATGGGTATAAGTACACTAAAAGTGTAGACTCTTCTTTTCTTCCTTGAGAGTGGTTAGGGTTATCTTTGGTGGCTCCCTAGAAAATAAAAAATGATAAAAGTTTGAACCCTAAACAACTAAGAGAGTAATTTATATAGGGCTTTTTGTGGGCTTAAATCCAAATTGAGCTTAAATTACTTAATCCAACCAACTTAAATCCTAATTAATTAATTAATATTATTGGACGTAACTTTATGTTTTTATCAAAATGTCTTTGCTTTTGAACAAAAAAAAAAAAAAACTCAAATCTTAGAAAATGAGTATAGATACTTTAAAATAATTAAATTATAATATAAAAATACCTTATATTGAGAATAATTATATAAAAAAAAAACTATTTTAAAAATAACCTTTGTCCAAGGTTTTTTTTTTTCCTCAAAAAATAAAATATTGTTATTGGCGGAGCTCCAAGCATAACCTAAAACAAATGTCACTTACTAAGATCAAATAATAGGTCCCTCCCATGAGCAGGGCCTGGGCACAAGGTATGGGCGTCAGGCGTGGCTAGTTTTAACCTTTTATATAGATTTCAGTAGCCCTTTTGTTTCCACATCGAAATATCTTCTTAAACAAAACTCGATCCTATAAAATTGTTTTAAAAAATAGAAAAATAAATTAAGTAACTAAAAAACAGAAAAAAAAAATATGTAGAAAACAAAATATTTTCAAAAAACATTTGTTTGAATTATTTTTAGTTTAAAAAAATAATTATTAAAATCTTGGGAATGATTAAAAAAAATACTATAAATAAAAACTATTTTAAGTCATTTAAAACTATATAAAAAATACATTTTTTTAAATTTGACTTTCATTTTATAAAATATTGCAGGATAATTTTTAAAACCATATTAAAATATTATTTTTTAGGATTGTTTTTAAAATTCTAAAACAAATTGGTTTTTTTGGTAATTATTTTTAAAAACAATTCTAAAAAATAATTTTTAAAAATTATTTATGATATTTGTAAAACAAATGTTTGTTTAAAAATTTAAAATGTTTTTAATATTTTTTAAATAAATTTTTATATTTAATGTTTTATTTTTAATTATTTTATATGTTTATATAATTATCTTTTAAAATAATTCTTAAAAAATAAATAAAAATAGTAGAAAATAATTAAAAAATATTATCTAAAATTTTTTATTTTTTATTTTTAAGAATAAAAAATAAAAAATATATTTTGATTATCAAATATTTTTTATTTTAAAAAATAAAAAATTATTCTTAAAAATGATTTCAATCAATGCCTTCCATAACTTTTTCATATTTAGTATTGATCTAAATAATTTATTATTGTAATTTTACTTTAAAACTCCAAGTGAAAGGGAAAATCATAAATTTTGAAATAAATAGAATTAATTATTAACGTTAGCATCGTCAAATATTACGAATTGCCAGCATGGAAGCTTTCGGATTTAACGTTAATACTAATTCTATAATTTTATATTAAAAACGATTTTAAATAAATAAATATTGGCACATATATTAATGAAATTCCATTAAAAAATGGCGGCAGGGAGTGGGAGCAGCCCCACCGAGTGACTGGACGAATCGAGAGCCGCTCATTTTCGAGGGCGTTGATTAATCCACTCAACCCTCATTGCTTCCTCTCTCAAAAATTCTCTCTAATCTCTGCTCACTGATCACCGTCACCGTTTCTCTCTCAATCTGAATCATGGGTAAGTAGTTCTTTCTCTCTTCACTCTCTGAATGTTGCTTCGATTTCATCTTTTATTTCCAATTTTAAACTTTTTTTTTTCTTTTTATCCCAGGTTTTGGGAGGAAGATCAGGATCGGAGGCGATGGTACTCATCTAATTTTTTTTCGTTTTTTTCTTTTTTCGAAATCTAATTTGATTGCTTTCTTAATTCGGCCTTTTTTTCAATATTTTTTTATGTGAAAATTGGACCCAATTCAGGTTTTTCAGGAATCAACCGTTTTTTCTCGAGGCTCAGTCGCCGCAGATATGATTCTGACGTCTCCGCTGTAAATAATTTTCTTTTTTCTACCTATCTTAATGTTGTTGGTTTGATGATTGAATCTCAGTTGGTGCTTTATGAATTGATATTTGCACTTTAGGGTTCACGTTATCTCTTAGTTTTGTTGTCTCCAGTTGTGTTTGGTTTCTGACATTGTCGTATCAGTGTGAAAAACGGATTGGTACCTTATAACATATGCCTTCAATTTAGTACTTTAAATTGGCCAAAAGTCAGTTTGATGGGATGAGTTAATAGTGAGAAATTTTCATTTCAATTTTTTGAGGAATTTGATAACAAAACAAGCTAATATTAGCAAGTTTAATAAGTCAAATTTTGTTATCATTTGTCTTGCTGACATGATAAAATAAGGGAAAGTCAGAGGCTGTGGATGGATAACTGGAAGGCAGCTGGGGTCTATGTTGTATACTTGTATGTATAGTTATGTTCACTATGATACGTCAAATATCCCATGTGATGAAAGGTAAAAATCATGTGATTGGGCAGTTCCACTTTGACATTTTTAAGTATGATTAGGAGCTCCTTTCTCAGTTTAATTTTTGTTTAGATTCCAAGATAATAGGAGTACAGTAAGTTCAGGCCATTCTTTTAGGTTTTCTTCGGAACATGGAAAGTATTAGGTAAAGGAGAAAAAAAAGGAAGGAATCCAAAATCTCATGTTTGGTTTACCATGGAGGTTATAAGTGAAAATCAAATGTAATAAAGTTTAGGTGTCGTAAGGATGCATTTCTTGTTTTCCAGTTTTAAAAGCAGAAAATGATAGAAACTCCTATATAAAAATGCAAGAACTCTTTGAGACTTACTTTGAAAAGACAGTAACTTATGAAAACTGTTTAAAAAAATTGATGTATTAAAAATTTTTTACTACCTCAACTTTTAAGTTTTTAAAAGTAATTTTTAAGGACAAAAAGTAAATTCATACTTGTTATATAAGAGTTTCTATATCTTATATAGAATCTACCACCATTTTCTATTTTTATAAGAAAAAATATAGATATATCCAAACAAGCAATTAGTTAAAAACTTATGCATTCTCAAATTCTTTATTTTTTATACAGAAGGGAAAATAAGAGAAATGGATTTGGAGAAGCATGCAAAAATAATTTATCAACTTTAAAACTTTCTTGCTTTTTTAATTTTCCTTCGCTTTTCCTTTCCTTCCATTTTTCCTCTTTACTTTCTTTCTCGTAACTTTTCTTCAAACTTTCCAAGAATCAAATGGAGCCTTAGAGTATGTTTGAAAGCGATCAATAGACAAAGTGCAAACTAAAGTGATAATTTTGATATTTTGTTATTTCTGATAAAATAAAAATAAAAAAATTGATGTTTTGTTATTGGTTACCCTTGGAGAATGAAAGGCCTTCTCAATTATTCAAGACATTGTTTCCTCTACCTGGCTCCCTTAATAGGATAATATAGATATTATTGGGTTTGTAATGTGCACCGATTGACTCTTTACTCCTTTTCACAATTAAGGTTGATGAAAAAGCTGCATCCTAAAAGTTAGCTCCCTCAGAAATATTAAAGAATGATGTTTGCTTTGCGGGAACCAACTCATTAGTGTACCTGATTCATCTAATTGTAAAGGATAAAGGATAGAAGAAATCAGTGATAAGAGAGGAAAAGGATGAGAAATGTGTGTAATTTGAGGTACCTATTAAAAAAAAGGTGTGTAATTTAAGGATCCCCAAATTCGTTTATCCATTGCCCAGCCAGGAGCCTTTAAAAGTATAATAATTTGTAAGTCATCCTCAAAGTGGAGAAGATAATTAGATATTGATATCAATTCCTTGGTGACACTGTATATTAAAATGCTTAGCAGGAACTAGCATTAAAAAACACAGTAATGCCCTCAAGGCTGGACATTTTGAAAACCTCTGCTCCATAATGACATTAGTGATATTTATAATTAATCATAATACATTCAGGAATCAACTGATACCTGAGCTCTCTGCAGGCTTTATGTTAGGATAACAAGTTCATCCTGAACAAAAGGGGGAAAAGGAATGGTTGGTGGATTTAAATTGGGGCAAAATGAAAAAGAAAGAGAAATATAGACTGAAAAACAAAGGGATTTATGCACATGTTCATGGTATATTTTGGGTTAAGATAACTATTAATGACTGTAGCCATTCAAAGGGGAAAAATAGGGAAGTTTAAAACATGCTTATCTGACAAAGGACTATATATATATACACATATATATATATCTTCCTTCTTTTTGAAAGGCAACAAGGTGTCAACAGATATCTATTGATAGCATTGCATAGCTTGATCATTATCTTTATGTTTAATTAATAAAAAGAGCTAAGAATTAAACATTTGATAAGAAAATGTGATTTAACTGGGTGTCTAGACTCTAGATGAGAAAATAGTCCTCATAAGGTACAGGGTGATAAAATGTTGACATTGATAGGACTAGAGTGTTGATCATGGAAGAGTGTGTTATCTTCCTCGAAGCATCATGGGGGAGATAGATCTGCACATTTGATGGACACAAGTTTATTGGATCATTCTTGAGGATTTGGATTTAGAAGGATGGAATTTTGGAGATATTTTCATGCTTCTGAGTTCTGACAGACTTGGGTTGGTTGCATGTCCATGTTTTATCATACATTTTCCATTTGTAGAATCATATTAAATTATTTATTGTAAACATAGATGACACCTTAGTTCATTAGGTCCACCAAGTGTGTGGTTGACTAGGTGTGTCAATCATTTGTTGTGTGGGTGACCATCCATGTCAATTGGTTGGTGTGTGTTTGACCAGCCATAGCTTGGACTTGCCAGGGCTTTGATATTTTGGATGGAAGAAGTGGTTGAACAATGTATGGGTTCCCAATTAGTCATTGGAAAATAATAAGTTTAGTGTTTTGGCTTGGTTCTGTCATGAGTTGGTTGACCGTCTGCTGCCTTTAAATGAGCCGTTAAACCATTGTCAGGATAATAAAATTTGCCAAACCATCCCAGCACGAGGTCTAGTTAGGTTGAACTGGCCCTGGTTTTGTTCCTAATGGTGATCTTCATTTCAGTTGATATATGACAATTTTATAAATCTTGTTACTCTTGGATATATCTTTCTTCCTCTTTTTTTCCTTCTTTCTTTTTTTATTTAACAGGGCTGTAGCATCATTTGTAGGCTCTTCCAGCCCCACCATTACTTATTCTGAAGCAGGACCAAAATGGACCTGGAGTTGCTGGCATTAAATCCCTAAGAGTGCTTGCACTACTTGGGGCAGGTGTTTCAGGCCTTTTGAGCTTTGCAACAATAGCTTCTTCAGATGAGGCTGAACATGGCCTGGAATGTCCAAACTATCCATGGCCTCACAGCGGCATTCTCAGTTCATATGACCATGCTTCGTAAGCAGATTACATCTTATGTTATCTATTACGCAATCTATAGAAAAGTGTCTTGATAGGACTTTGAGAAACTAAACATCAGTTCAAAGGCCTTCCCTTGGGCTTTCTAGCTCTGCCCTATCAACTTTGTTCTGGAAAAATATATCCAATACAGTTTTTTCAGTCTTGAGGAGTGAACAAATTGAACTATGGTTCTGATAATACATTCAGACTTAGGAGAACTTATTGCATTGAGTCAGGTGCAAGCTAGATGCAGTTGGCCAGATTTTCTGGTTTTCCCAGTAGTCACTAGGAAATGTCTAAACCTTCCGATTTCCTGATCTCAGTGGTTAAGCTCAGGTTCCTCTATGGAGGAACACATTTATGCAAAAATTCCATCTTAATTTTTCCCATTCTCTCAGTTTTACTTGATACATTTATGCTGATTTTACAAGAACAGGATTCGGCGGGGTCACCAGGTTTACCAGCAAGTTTGTGCTTCTTGCCATTCAATGTCTTTAATTTCATTTCGTGATCTTGTGGGTGTGGCATACACTGAAGAAGAGACAAAGGCTATGGCAGCTGAGATTGAAGTGGATGATGGGCCTAATGATGAGGGTGAGATGTTTACTCGCCCTGGAAAGCTAAGTGATCGTTTTCCTCAGCCTTATGCAAATGAACAAGCAGCTAGATTTGCTAATGGAGGAGCATATCCTCCAGATCTAAGTCTCATCACCAAGGTATTAATTTTGTTATAGATCCCTTGATAGAAGTGAATGGCTGTCCACCCCTACAATAACTGACTCTTTGTCCTCTCAGGCCCGCCACAATGGTCAGAATTATGTATTTGCTCTTTTAACTGGTTACCGTGATCCTCCAGCTGGTGTTTCAGTAAGTTCTTTATCTCAGATTATATATAAACATGTAATAGAACATATTTTCAGTTATGTGATGATGTCCAGGTTCATGGATATTGCCATGGATTTGAAAGTCGTATACCCATGTCATTCATTCTGATAGAAGAAACTACAGACAGCCCTTTGGAACAATTTTTTTAAAAATTTTTTTTTTTCCCTTTTGGTTTCTTTGGTCTCTTGAAAATCTCGAGTCACTGAAGAACTTAAACAGTGGAGTTAAGAAAATGGCTCTCTTCATATCAGCTGTCATCTGTTAGTTTCTGGATGGCACTGAAACACTTAAAACCACGCCTGGTTGGTCCTGTAGTTCAGGAGATAGCAATGAAGGAAAAGGAAAAAGAAAATATATTTGATTTTTTAATCCTGAAACTGCACTATAGCTGAGAAGCAAACACACCAAATGCCATACAAGATCACTTGTAAGATTTTTGCATTAGATGTTAATCAATATCTATTCTATTGCTACAACAGAGAGCAACATACAAATGTTATTGCATGCTATTGAATGTAAAATAATCTTGTAGCTTCTTATGGTAAGCAACATTAACTTCTAACTTTGCAAAAGGGCGAGGAATTATTTTATTTCTAACTGATAATCATCTTGACTTGGGTTTTGTCATCATTTGATTGCTCTTTCTGCATTCTTTTAATGAATGTTCCATCCTGATGTCATTGAACTCTTTCTGTAGATTCGAGACGGGCTGCACTATAATCCTTATTTCCCTGGTGGGGCAATAGCTATGCCCAAAATGCTCATCGATGGTGCTGTTGAGTATGAAGATGGTACCCCTGCCACAGAAGCACAAGTAACATCCTGTGCTTTCAATGTATTTTATTTTGCAAATTTCATACTGAAGGTATGGAAAAACTGATATTCTCATCTTAACGTTGGCACAGATGGGGAAAGATGTTGTCACATTTTTATCATGGGCTGCAGAGCCAGAAATGGAAGAGAGAAAACTGGTAATGTTATATCTCTATCAATCAACAGTTTATGCACAAAGAAAAGATCTTATATCTGAATTCTTATTTTTACTAGTACATTATACTAAAAAATATTTGTACACAATAATATATATATATATAGGGGGACTATTTTCTCCTTTTTGTCTCTGTTAGGAATTGAACCTGAAACCTCTCATATATAGAGATAAGAGAATATTATGATTTTGGTTCACCTGGTTTTCATTTCCTTTTCTTTTTTTTGGTTTGGTTAAGATGTTATAAAAGTATTAACCTTTCCAAAAAAGGTAAAAAAAAAAAAAAAAAAAGGATGTTACAAAAGTTTTGCAGTCATCAAATGAGTTACTCCAATGATCTTAATTGGATCCTCAGAGAAAGGGTCCCTTAGAAAAGTAGGTCAGACCATTAGATGCACTTTATATTTTCTTAGGCCAACTTTTCAGGTCCATGTCTTGGACTCAAGACATTCTTCAAATAAAAGAGCTGTTCTATTTATGCATCCCTAACCATCCATCTCAAACTGTGTGACTTATCACTTTCCTTATCTCCAAGAAAAATGGTAACATAATCTTGGAGTTGCCATCTATCAATTATTAGAAATGGGAATCGAGATGGATTATTTGTGAAAAAGAGCATTTTTTTCCAAGTAACAATAACTATTTCTAACCAAATTTGGCTTTTAAAAAATGCAGATGGGATTTAAATGGATATTTGTGTTGTCACTTGCACTTCTCCAAGCAGCTTACTACCGACGCCTAAAATGGTCAATCTTCAAGTCCCGTAAGCTGATTGTCGATGTTGTCAACTGATCTCCTCTCTATTTTGTTTAATTTATGTATGTATTTGAGAGAATTGGAATTTGTAATAATGACTCTAGTAGATGATCTAGGTTTTTATTTTTCATTCAAGTTAAAATGATCTAGACAGTGAATGGCTATGGAAATTAGTTTCTGCTGCAACTAATACTTTTTGAGGAAAGAAGAAGTTGCTGCCATATGTGAAATATTGGTAGTCCTGAAAATATTTTGAAATTTTGACCCAAATCTTTGCTTGAATTCTTAATTTTAGAGAAGATGCTTATCTCTAAGGTTTTATTCCTACCAGAAGCTGCTCTCTTACCAGATTAAAGCAAATAACAAAGGTAGATTCTATGTCACTTTGATTTATCTGGGTCATCATCTCTTTTAACTAGTTGCCATCACAAAAGTCAGTTCATCCTTTCATCCACCATGTGCAGCAATTAGTTAAGCATATGAAAAGCGCTTCCTTGGAGAAGCGACAAGAGTAATGTGTGTGTGGGGGGGGGGGGGGGGGGGGGGGGGGTGGGGTGGTGGTGGGGTTGAGGAGTAGGGTGGGTTGAGTGGTATTGATGGTGTGGTGGGTTGAGTGGTATTGATGGTGTAGTAGGTGGCAGCGGAGGTTCTGTTACCAGGCGGTCTTGGCAGTGCTTACAGCATATTTGCTGTCTCAATAATTTGTCTCACTACGTGCTCCAAGAAAGTTGTGTAGTCGAGGCAATGCAATGGGTGTTCTCAATCGTAGGCTCTGTAGCAGAGCCCCTTTTGCCCAAAATCTTGACATGGGTTTAACTGGCAATTACCAAGGATTCTTCTCACTATTGATTTGGCAAGTATCTCAATGATCTGGGTACTTGCTGTATGTATGATCCTTTCCCTGAAAACTCTACTGGAATTGAAGGGGCAGTCTGAGGGTTGCAATTATTTGAAGGGGTATACGCCTTTACAACTTTGTCCATGTATGAGTAAGGGGTTGGTCTTTGGGTTATTATTATTATTTTAAAAAGAAAAAATTAAGCAAGACGAGTGAAGGATAAGTATATTCTTAGTGGAGTTGTGAATCTTCTGATGCATTTAGTAAAATTGGAATGAAGTTGTGAATCTTCTGATCCATAGCCTGGTTTGTTTAGGGCCCTCTTGGTGACTTCTAATGAACTCTTGTTTGTGCCTATTGACTCAAAAAGGGTTGATATGGGGATGAATGATGAATCACTCAAGCTGCTTTTCCTAATACCTGATTCCGTTTGTCTGAAAAAAAGGCCGAAAGTACCTAACTCAAGTGCTTAAACAAATAGTTTGCCTCGGACACCCAAGAGCCTGTTTCACAACGTTTTTCTAAAACAGTTTTTAATTCTTAAACATAATCTTCAATTGTTTTCAAAAAAATTGAAAACAAAACTTTATTAAGGAATAATTCTGAAAAATATTTTGTCAAAGATCTGCCCAGTATGTTTCCGAGTTAAAAAAGTATTCTCTTGAATTTTCAAGAACAGTCACCAAACCAAACCCCACTCGTCCGGTTAAAAAATGAGCACCCATTATGGACACTCATTCGGGTTGCCTCAAATGAACGCCATATAAGGTTGCTGTCTTTCCACTATCAGCTTATCTAAGAACTTCCCCAAAATTGAGAATTGCAGGAAATATTAACCTCTCCCAAGTGTTTTTGGTGATTTTAGTCAAGTAACTCGTAGCAACATAATTTTTAGCTTTGAACAAATTTGGCTAAAATAAAAAGGTAAATATAATCAGAGCAAAATTTTTTAATCAAATGGTTCCCTCCAAGTAGAAGGGACATGAAAGAAGCAAAGATACTTATATATCAATCTGTAAAACACAACACTCTAAGGGACCAAAGCAGAGGCACTATTCCCCAGTGTTCTGAACCACCAAAGGCCAACCAATCCAAACAATAAGCAACAGCAGCAGGCAGCATACATTGTAGAGAATTCCCCAGGACCAAAACCTACTTCTAACTTTCTGAAAGAATCAATTTGGATAAAGCTTCTCTACAGTCACTTAATCAAATGCATCATCATCATCATCAGGAAGGGGCTGTGCTGCAGCTGCCATTAATTCAGCTTCATGCCTGCAAAAAATACCAAATGTTACAACTAATTATCTTGGAGGAAATACAGTTCAATGTGATTTCTCATCTTTGTATATTCAAAATATGTTCTTCCACAAATATTGTTTGCACATATAATCAAAATCCTGTATCAATTCTGAAAAACAACCTTTTTTTCTCAATCAATTTAATATTATAGAAAAACAAATAAATAAATGTTTGTACCATCACATTTGTATTCGAAGAATACACAATACACAACTACCCTATAACAATCAATGTAAACAGCACTGAAAACATCCATCACAGGGTGCTAACTTACCGACTAATCAAATAATTGACGGCAAATATCTGATTTAACTACATGTAAGCTTTTGTTCAATATACAAATACCTCTTTCTAGTATTGTGAATCAGAATAAATTACAGAATTCTAATTGTGAACTACAGAACCAAGGTCGTTTATAGACAAATATGAGCCAGTAGAGATTAAAAGCTTAAATTATATGATTATATATTCTATAGAAATAGAGATAAGATAAGGAAAAACTAAAAAGACTTCATTGGCATTGGCATCATTAAGTAAAATGAGGTAATGGTTTCTCACTTCAGTTTAAAAGAATATAAACATTTAGTTTTAATTGATCACAGATGTTCTTGTAATTCTAAGAACAGTGAACTCTATTCCGAAACACCTAACAACAGAAGCAAGGATATGGTAAATATTGCAAAGAGAGTGCAATGATCACAAGTATCACAAATCAATATATAAAATAATGTTATCACTTACTGTTGTTGTGCAGCCATGTCAATTTGCACTTCTGGTGGAGCAAGAGCAGGTGACTCAACAAAGTGGAGGTTTGCGTCCCTGCAGCATGTAGTGAATGATTAACCATAAATAACAAAGAATTACATAGTGTAGAACAATGAAACAGGACAAATAACAAAGGGAAATTAATGACTTCTTAACAATTTGTCAATTACCCAGCAAGCTTCCTGGCAAGATACAAGAAAGGCTTCTCAAAGTTGTAGTTGCTCTTTGCAGAAATCTCATAGTACTGAAGATTCTTCTTCCTGTGAAATGTGACCTGCTTCGCTTTCACCTGCCTGTTCTTAACATCAACCTTATTTCCGCATAGAACAATTGGGATATTCTCACACACCCTGACATTATGACAGAAAATCAATTTAAATTTACCAGTGAAATATCCTTACTATATGATACAATATAATGAATAAACAAGGGCACACAAAAAAGAACCTGCAGAGATCCCTATGCCATGTGGGAACATTCTTGTAGGTCAATCGAGCAGTGACGTCAAACATTATTATGGCACATTGCCCATGAATACTGCATATACGGAATTTACATACCATTATTATGATGTATATGAAAAAGCAATGTTAACTAACAAATAAGACATGTATTAAAGATGAATTTTAGATGACTTCAAAACATGTTCCAGCCATGTTCTTCCACCGGTAAAGGTAGTATCTTTTGCAAGACTCACTAATACAAGTGTCATAAACACTTATTGAAAAATAAGTAAGGACTCCGTACTATCATCGGCCATAAGGTAACTACTTCCAATCTAAATCATTGTAGACCAGTTCTTTACTTGAAACCCTCAAACAACTTTTCCCAACCAAGGAAAGAGGAAAGAATAAATAGAACAAAGGGGCAGAATATCTTCCAAAATATAGTTTGTTAATTCCATAAATTCCCAATTAACCAAAAAACACAAGAACGAGACTTGATGGCGACAACTTACTAGTAGCCATCTCTTAGCCCTCCAAACTTCTCTTGTCCAGCTGTATCCCAGCAATAAAACCTAATCTTCCCACAATTTGTGAAGAAGTCCAATGGGTGGACTTCAACACCAATTGTTGCTGCAAAACAGAGATTTCAAATATATGTCAATAGATAATAACATGAAGCATACAAGGAAGGATTCAAACAAATCATAATAGCTTACGCTCATATTTCTTCTCAAACTCTCCAGTAAGATGCCGCTTGACAAAGGTGGTTTTCCCTGCAGCAGTACAATTGAGATAAATCACATTGATGTTGAATAAACAAGATTTCAATTGAAAGCCTTGAAGAGTATAGACAAAAAAAAAAGGCAGATCTAAACCCCAAATCCTCACTTTCTTGTTACTAAAATGTGGAAAAGAAAATCTTGAATTTTATTTTCATGCTGATCGGGTATCCCAGGGAATGAAAAACTAATTTGTTCATTTTTCCACATCACAACAATAATAACATAAGATATAAGAATTTTTTTTCAAATAGTTCAACGTTTAAAAAAAAGATCTCGAAACCTCATAACCCTCCACTGATTGCTGAGAAAAAAAAATGAGTACATGATTTAAAAAACCACACACACAAGCAAAGTTTGAACCTTTAAGCTTGTACTACTTTCTTTCCCTGTAATCCGGTAAGAAAAACAGAGATTTTTCCCATTACCCGATTCCCAAACAGTGTCAAGAATCCAATATTTAAAATCGTAATATTCCAACACTTTCTGGCCAACCAAACATAGCATAACATTTTTTAGATAAAACAAAATTATACCTGTGCCACCGTCACCGACGATGACGAGCTTGAAGCTCGGGTAATCAACAGTCTGCTGATTCGGAAGTGCCTAAACCAAACCAAACAATCAAAAACAGCAGCCGATCAGATCATGAAAAAATTAGATTTAACAAAAAAAACAAAAAAAAAAAACTAACCCTAACCCTAGATTGAAAATAAAAGATCAAGAGGGAGGAGGAGGTCACCATATGAATGAAGAGAGAGAAAGAGAGACGGAGAGATGAGTGAGAATTTGAATTGCGTTTGTAGATAGAGAGAAGGGTTTTGATAGTAGATAAATAGAAGCGGTGGGCTTGAGGTTTGGCTTTTGTTTGACGCGATTGCATGAGCCGTTGGATCGAATCCCGCTTCAAAACGCCGCTTGAATTTGAACCCTACACGTGGTCCGATATCCGCTTCTACTTTTTTAATAGGGTTTTATGTAGGGCACGAACAGAGCAGAAGTTCTGGAATTTTGGTGTCGGATTCCCATTCCGTCTAAAGCCTGATATTTGAACTGAATTTTTCATTCCATCAACCCCACACATTTCCCACTTTTTTTTTTCTCTCTTTTTCTTTTCAATTTTTTTTAAATTTTGTTTCCATTGTTGTACAATAATGGAAAATACTTTGTTATCCCAATTGTTTTGTCTCACTTTTTCCGTTTTTTCAAATTGGCTTTAGGGTTTTTTTTATCAAGGGAAAAAGAATTATTATATTTGATTTTATTATACATTTTCCTATTATTTTATTTTTATATAAAAAAAATTAAATAAGTTAAATGGGTTTGAAAAAACATATAAAAATAATTTATCAGCTTTAAATCTAGTTTTTTTTTTTTTTCTCCCTTTATTTTTTTTCTATTTTATTTCTTTCATATTTTCCTTCAAAATTTTCAGTAATTAAACATAGCCTTAAAATATATATTATTAGTGAATTAGATTAGTTAGTTTAGATTAATAATTTTATTTCAAATATTACTAGATCTAACTCTACATACTTTCTAAGATTTATACCAGCTTTGAAGATTGAAAATCATCATTAATTCATACAAAAGGTCATAAGTATGATCAAATTTGTTTGGGTGAATAATAGCATAAAAAAGTGAAAGTTGGGTTTTATTGGAATATGCAGGTCTAATGGGTTCAAAAAAACAAGTTTTGTGAAGAAGCGACTCCAAAGAAGTGGTTAAGGGCTCTGAGCACTCCAACGATCCTAGATGCTCAATGTCAACCCAAGATTTTCCCATTATGATATTTTGATGATCACAAAATAAGGTTAAAGCGACTAATGTGACTATTAAGTTCCAAGATGTTAGTTTATTTATATATTATTGACAAGTCAAGAGCAAAATGAAGATCACAGAGGTATCATAAGGATATCAACAAATTGAAGATACTTAGGATTATATTTGTAATTTCGAATGGTGCATTAAGCGTTTATTGCATTTTATTTACCTTTTAAAGCACAAAACTCATCCATAAGGTTCTTAAAGCTAGTTTTCTTCATTTATAAATTGGATGAAATTTTCTTTAAGAAAAACCTAAATTTAACTTGGCCAAAAACGTTTCGAAAAAGTTCTTTTAAAATGTGTTAGTAGAAGCCTCATCGGTTAATCCCCTTAATTTAAGCTTATACTTTCATTTTTAAACCCTTAATTTAAGCTTATACTTTCATTTTTCTCAAAATTATGAAGGAAGCATGGGTATCGATCAATCAATTAGGTGACATTTGAGTTGTTTTTCCACATTTTGGAAATGATTGTTCATTTAGTTAGGAATCTTAATTAGTTGGCAACTCAACTCAATCGATTGAGCTTTACAAGCTTTTGTAACTACCTATAGTATCTTCTTACCACCAACAAGTAGCATAACTATTGATCGCCTAGGTCAACTGATCAAGGGAAATTATGTCTATGACTAATTTCCCAATGCATCTCATACAAACTTCATTTATTGGTCATTAATCTTAAGAGCTATCACATTGTCTTTTGAATGAAAATTGGACTAAAACTTATATACCCTAGTGCACCATTTTCAACCCTAGCTTATCATTGTATTTCTTGTAGTACAACTTATTGTTGGGTTGTTGTAATGTCATCCCTTTGAATTTTAAGTTATGAAAGGGTTCAAGAGTAAGACATCTCTTAATTGGAAATTATAAAAGGTTTTTGGAAACCAAAAATCTAAGTGTAAAGGTGATTAAAGTTTAGTTGAAGTCTTAAAAGACAATAGAACCCTATGTTTGGTTTTAAGGCTTGAGAAGAGTGAACATAGGTCAGGATTATGTTAAACAAATAAAACACTGTTTGCGTCTCTCTTCTTTATTGCCTTTTAATCCCCATTATCCTTAATGTTATTTATTTTGTCATTTACATTATTAAGAGTTTAAATTTGTTAAAATTGACCAATACTCAATTTACCCCTCTTGGGTGTATAGTTAGGCATAATTAGTTAGACTTCACACTCAAATGGTCCTTATGAGCACTTAAGAGCTCAAGACCACTTTTGCATATTTTTGTTAATTTTTATTTTGACTTTTTTCTTGTCACCAACCTAGCATACTAGGGTTTTTAGAGTATTAATATACTTTATTTTGTTGAATGAGAGACATGTGCCCTATAACATTATTTCCATTATACTTTGTACATTCTCAATACTCTCCAAAGTCTCATTCTTGATCAAGATGATGGTTGATTGCATCCCCTCAAGTTGTTAACTAGTTCACTAAGGAGCATAAAGTGTTGTGTCATAGGCATATGAAAACAAGTGTAAGTGTTGGCAAGACCCTTGGAAGAATTTAACATTTGGTCAAAGTAAATTTGTATATTGGATCTCTTATTTTTAATGATTATACTCTATAATAGATTCTATACGTGATTTTTACATTTACAGAGTTTCTGATAAACTCGGTAGGTGGTTTTCCACGTAGATCATGTGTCTATTATAGGATTAAATTTTATTTTTTATTTTTAAATATTTCATAATTGATCTGAGAAAATTACCATTGTGAAAAAAAAAAGTTTGATTTTTGTTTAGATTGAAATCAACTCCCTCTACCCCCTATGTAGTTTCAAGGGTCGAGATTCAAACTTTCAATTGTATCAAAGCAAATAGATTCTTTTTTCAATTCTTGCATAATCTTGACTCATGGAACTATGGTGAGTGGAATCATCTATAGAAAATCAACCCTCCTTTGATGAAAATAATCATCCACGTTGGAAAGCCATATAAAATTATTTTTGAAGGTACGAGGGGAACATGTTTAGGATGTTGTTGAATTTGGTCGGGCTCTATTATGGTTAAACAGAGTTAGTAGATCCATTGGAGAATTGAAGTCCAAATAAGAATAGGATAACCCCACTATCGAGGGTAATAAGGCAAACATCAAGGTTGTGTAGCATCATTAATAGTATTGGTCTCGATATATAACATGCAAATATGCTAAAGAGACCCAAGATATGCTTTAAGGATGGTCCTAGGTTATTTGTCCAAAAAGTAAGGCTTACCTGGCCTTCAATTTAAACTTGAGTCTTTGATCAACAACAAAAGGGGGAGACCCATTAAACATAGAGTTGTCTCCCCCCTTTTCTTGTTCTTCCCCCCTTAGTTCACTTTTAAAAAAATTCAAAAATATTCCTCTACAATCTTTTTATTATTTTTTTATTTTTTATTTATTATTATTATTATAATCTAATTTGACTTTTTTTTTGTAAAAATTATATTATCTATAAAGTTTAAATAATTATTTAAAAAACACACACACCCCTCAATAATTTCTCAAAAAATAAAGAATAAACTTAAAAGTAATAACTACATAAAACAAATGAAATTAAAATTATGAACTAATAGACTTTGCAAAATCATCTACGAATAAAAATTTAATAAAATTTAAAAGAAGCTATTTTTATTTTATTTTTAATTAATTTTTATATCTTTTATATTATTATTTTTTAAATGAAGGAATTTAATTGCTATTGATTAATGAATTATAATTATATTATTACAAAGCATTCAACCTGTGGTCAAATTTTTTTTCCAATTTTAGATGATTATGTATTTATAAACAGAATTTAATTAAAGGATGAATTTGTAACTAGCTTATATGATTGAAAGTTGCAAAAATTTGAAAGTGAATATTTGAGAATTATTTTTTATTATTATTATTATTATTATTATTATTATTATTTGCTAACTAGCTCAAATTTTAAAAGTGATTTTTATGAATACATAATAAGCCTATGCTTTTTATAGAAGATTTTCTACCTTTTTATATAGAAGTTTCTATTTATAAAAATATGGCTAAGGTACTAAGATACTAAAATTATGACTTAAGTATTCAAAATATAATTAGGATATAAAAATTGTGATTAGGATATGAAGAATATGATTGGTCTAGAAATTATTACCAAATTACTAAATTATAAGAATTGTGATTGGGTTACGAAGAATACTATTAAGGTATAAAAATGTGATTTGATACAATGAATGTGAATAAGGTTTGAAAAATGAAATTCGAGTTTGAAGAATGTGAGTAAAATATATAAAAAAAAAATATGATTAAAGTATAAAAAATGTAATTGAGATACGAGAATATGTCCATGATGTGAAAAATGTGATTAGGATATAAGGAATGTGTTTATAGTACTAGGTTTGAAAATTGAAATTAAAGCATAAAAAATGTAATTAAGGTACAAAAAATGCATTATTTTGAAAATCGGATTGGACCGGCCAATCTAACTGTCGACCAGTGGTCTTTCCAGTCTAGTCCTCTCCTTTAAACCATTGGTTGGTTGAACCGGCCACAAACCGCTTGAATCGACGATTGGACCCAATTCCAGCCCAGCCTTCATCCAAACAGTCCAACCTTCCCCACCTCTTTTTCATAGGGGCCATGTAAAAGCCCAAAAAGCCCAACATTACATTTTAATGGTTTTTGGGCAAAACCCAAACCCATTTAAACCCCCTTAGTGGGTTGTTCATTTGAACCCACTAGTTACACAAATGGCTTCAATGATTTGTGTTAATAAGGGTGCCCTTATTCTCATCCACATCCATGTGGGATTGCTGCTATTTTAAGTCTGAAGAAAAATCTATGTAAAATCCACCTCAAGGATTTGAACCCTACCTCAACCGAGCAAAAATCATGGAGCACCACTCGGCTACAGCACAATTTGTTACTAAGTTTAGAAAAAATAAAAATAAAAATCTATACGTGTTCTAAACAGATTTATAGTATTAAATAAAAATAATATAATACTTTCTGAAATTATAAAATTAATTATAATTAAATAATTAAATTTTCTTTCATTTTAAATATATTTACATTTAAATATTATACATATTCTATTTAATAAAGTTTAAAATATTAATATATTTATATTTGATAATATCAAAGATAAAAAATAAATATTATTAATCTTTTTATTCATTTATATATATTTTAATTTTTTTTATTATTTTAAATTTTAATAATATGTAAATTATATATTAATGATGTCACCGCTTTGACTGTAATTTAACCACCGATACAACCATTAAACCGTAAATCAATAATATTTTCACTTTAATGATTGATCCGATTCTGAAAACATTTGAAAAATGTAATTAAAATATGCAGAATATGGTTAGGGCACCAAAAATATGACTGATATAAATAATATGACAAAAATACCAAGTAATTGTAGTGAGAGTAGAAATTAATAATGTAACCGCAGTAAAAAAAAATGTGAGCAAAATAATAAATTAGGAAACATGTATACAAAATATAAATAAAAACCATAATATATATATATATGTATATAATAAATATTTTGTCAAGTTTTAGATAAAATATTTTTAATTAATTTTTATCTTATCATCTTATTTGTCATGTTAGCTAATTATGTTAATAACATCTCGTCAAAATAATAATAATAATAATAATAATAATTGACCAATTAACAAAAAGAGTTATAAAATTGTTAATAGGGTGTCATGCATTAAACCAAAAGTCATAAACTTCCCCTTCTAATTGCTTTCCCCTCTTAATTAGTTTTTTAATATTTTTATTATCTTTTAATAAACAGGTGACAGCAAACTACCAGAGTAACCATGTGATATGGTACTGAAAAAAATGGCATTATTGCATGTCAGCATATGGCAATTCCAAAACGACCCATCATCCATTGGATTTGTTCTAATGAAAGCTATATGAAGAGAAATGTCGCCCATTCTACATGAGAAATTAATAAAATAAGATGAAGTGAAATCAAGGCTTCAATTTCTATTACAACAAAATACATTAAGTGTATCCCAAGCAGCAAGGTGGATGGATAGTCTATGGAGTAGTACCATAACCAGCCTGATCACACCCGAGCTTTGCGTACACTAAGCAACTTAACATCGTCTAATACAGGCCCGCACAATGAGCCAGAATTATCGTTCTTCATGGTGTAATATGTACTCAAGAACATCACCCGCGTGCGCTTGGATATGGCCTTGAACCGCAGCTTGGCCCGCTTGAACCCTCCCTTGCCCTTTGATTCGTAGGGGACTTTGACAGTGTCCAGCCCAGCAAATGCCTCCACCACCATTGACCCTTCACAAGAGTTGTTGGCGTCTCCGACTGAAAATGAGAGCACGTAGACCCTGTTGGGTATAGTGAATACCACTTGTGAGAGGGCACTCTCCTTTCCGGCGACGAGTTCGACGCCCCGTTTGCCCTCCGGCACGGCGAAGTGGTCGGAGTCGATGTATTTCACCGCTTTGAGGGACTCGATCATCCAGCCTGGTAGAGGAGAGTGATCGTCCTCGATGTTGGGAGGGATTAGGACACCCCATGATGCCGTGGGAAACACGTATGGGCCTTCTTCGAAATTTCCGTTCTTCAAAAGGTTTGCTGCAGAGAATCAAGATGAAATGAAAACTTAATCAAATAGATAATGTGTTAGCCAAAAAGGGAGGGTCGACATTCGACAGTCACCTCTAGTACGTCTGGGAGGATACAAAGCCTTCAATGCCACCGAATCAATGAGAGGCCCGCAAGCCGGGTCCTCCGCAACACCAGGGTTATGGATTGAGATCGCGATTTCTTTGTCATCGGCTTGGAACCCCCATGCGTACGAGTCCCAGCCATTGCTGCTGTACATGGTCTGCATGGGCAGCATTCCCCAGTCATTTGCTTCTGAGTTGGGTGCAACCGAGACGTTTAATGTCTCCTCTTGGGCACAAGTCCTGGCTGCGCTGAATGTTATGGAATAATACATTCCCTTAACAACCTTAACCTTTTGCTTAATGGATGCTTCGTTCCCGAGTCTTACTGCATAGGCTCCTTCAGGGACGATTAGCAGCATGTCACCCTGTTTTTGGCCGGATTTGATGTACTCTACATAGCCGGATATTTCCCATTTGGGTATGGCCCTTGAGGCCATTACTTTGGTGCCTTTCATTTCCCCTGGCTTTGGGCCATACTCGAAGTTGCCATTAGGCAATAGGCCTGCAATCATCAGTCTAAAGTTAGAGAAAGACTTGATCGAGTCTTTGTAGCACATGGGTGTGTGGAGTGGCCATGTGAGAGGCTGACATTAAATATAGTACGATGTCAGAGGCTGACATATGCCTCGTGACTACTCAATAACCCTACATCAATTTGAGTTCACTACACAGTCTTGTCGCTTTCACTCTCTGTTTTTATTACACATAAATTCATTTAATATTTAATATTGTGGGTAAGTTTCCTTAATTCACAATCTATTCTTTTGATCAAGACCATCAATGGGTGGGGGCCACAATCACAACTGGGTGACTGATTGGCCGTGCCCACCACGTGTACAGCTGAGATTCTTCTACAAAAGGGCAGATGTCAAATCTCATCCTTTAATGCTTCCGACGGCCAATCACATGAACCATAAATGATAGTTTAATTCGCGCAGGAGCATTAAATGGAGAAAAGACCAATTTGCCCTATGCAAGTTCAAAAGTCTCATAGGGCGGGAAGAGTAAAATGGGCAACGTAGCTACATACCCAGCCAAATGAATAGAAAATCTTGGATCCAAACACGACCCAGTAATTCATGAGTTCATACCCCGAGATACAATGATTAAAAATGACAATAATATCCTTCTCGGAATATAAATAAAGTTCCCAAACATTTATAACGCAGTCTGATAGTCCAATGTCAGAAATACACCACAAACCGAGAAAAACGACATCGTTTTAACATGATCACTTCTTCCAAATTTCAATGTATATAAAAGTAGGTTAAAATTTTTGAATATCAGCCTATTAGATTTGAACACAAAGCATTGCCCTTGTACTAGGACATATTAATGGGTCGAAGTTACTGTACGACGTGATCTACTCTGTAAGTCTTGAGCCATTTATATTTCAAACAGGAGTTGTCTAAGGGAAAAAAATTCCAAGAAAAATCGCATCGGATTAAGGAGACTCACAAACAGGCCTTGAATCCGTACGATCGATGATGTGGGATCAGGAAACCTTCCAAAAATACCATTTTCTAATGCAAAATATTGAATATATACATGAGAGATTTGAGTCTTGAAAGTGGGAGAGAGTAGATGTCGAAATATGAGTGAAAATCGATCAGAAAAGCTCACAAAGTGGAAAGAAAGAGGAGTTGAAAGAGGGAATACCATTGGTGAAGGATACAGCAGTGTGGCAGGTGGCGCAAAGTAGCAGGAGCAGCACTCTGGATTTCAGCCACATTGTGTTCCTCTGAGAGAGAAAGACAGAGAGAGAGAGGAGGGAGAGAGAGGTGGTGGAGATGAGAGGGGTGTGCATTGGGTTTTATGTGTCGAGGCCAAATTAAAGACCCATGGCTTTAGAGGAAAATAACGCAACTGCCACTGGAAGTATGGTTAGGGGCAATTTTGGAATTTCCGGCAGACAGATCCCGAATTACAAGTCCGGGAAAGACATGGACATTGTGTCATTTGCTAGCTTGTGGGAATGGAGATCCATTCACATCACACATGACCTTTCTTTGCTTTGTTGCTTTTTATTTTTCTAATATTTTTATTTTTTAATATTTAAATAACAAGTTTTTGAGTTCAATCATACATATATGTTTCTTGTTTTTCTTTTTACATATTGTGAATGTTTTGGGGGCAAAGATAACCATATATCTATCATACTATTTTTTAATAAAAGGAGGGATAGTGATAGATTGTATCTTGTTTTAATTAGTATTCATAGATATTATTTAGGTCATATTTGGATTGAATTTTGGTAAGTGAAAAGTTTTTTTTTTTAAAGTTTATTAAAAAATTTTAATTAATTTTGTTTAAAGAGTTTGACTTAGAAAATACTTTAATATAAAAATCGAGAATATATATATATATTTAAAAAGTTATATTTTGATTTGAATAAGTAACTTTTTCATTTTTAATAAAATTTGACAATTTCGATATTATCTTTTAAAAATTGTGATTTTGGCCAAGACTTAAATATTTGGAGATGTCATTTTGCTTTCATCTTGTATTTATTGGAGTTATGTAAAAATAGGAAAAATTAATATATATATATATGTATATACAAAAAATTGTATTAAATTTAATTAATTGTAAAGTACAATCTCAGTGTTAATATTATTTTACAAAATAATATTGAGAGTTTAGAGTGATTTATTCTTGAATGACTTCATCGAAATGTGAAGAAGTGTATAATTCTTCTATGATTTTTTGAATTTGTGAGAAGATTTTATGAAATATTTTCTCCTTTGTAAAACCTTTTTTCCTACATAGAGTCAATCATTTTGTTTTCTTTAATTTTCTTTAGACTTTAATCAAAATATTTGAATTTATTGACAAAATTAAAATTTTTTAACTTTTCAAATTTCATCATGTGTCACATTTTGAATATATGTCACATGTTAAATGTGTATGACTCATCATTTTTTGAGTTCAAATTTTGTTAAATTGAAAAACCAAAATTTTAAAGATTAATTTAACCATAACTTAATTTACTAAAAAAAATTGATATCTACACATTTGTTTGAATTCTCCAAAATTAAGTTAATATTATTTTAATTCCTCTACGAACCATATGAACTTTAGTTGGTATTAGCTAATATTGTATACATTATTCATAGAAAAGAATTTTTTGGGTTTTGTGAAGCCATAGACAAGGGCAACTTCTAATTTAAGCTAAGCTCACATGAGCTCTCAAAATGCCAAATTTACCCTTGTCCAAACTTCATCAAGTGACCTCTACTGGTGGAGGATTACACGTCGTGACTCTTGAAGACAATTAGACAAGCCATTGAAAGCCACATGCTTTCCGGCAAGCTGTTCCATGGTCGGTCCAAGGGCACTCCTGTCTTTCCAAGCTCCAATTCCTCAATTAAACATCAAATTGTACAGCAAATCCATCTTCACTACTACTTAATACACTAATCAACACAACAAATATGGGGATGCAAAATGACCGAAACAACCTCATGACTTAGCATGCACCAGCCATATGCCTTCAATAAAACTATACTTTATGTGGATCTTCCAAGAAGGTGATTTGGAGGTCCAAGATTTGTAGACCAAATGACAGAACTACCCTTAAATAATTGAATATTAAAAAAAAAATTAAGCCATTTAATTAAGGAAAAGAACATGGGGATCAACAGAAAAACATCAGAATGAAATGGGTATTATCAGAAATGAGATCATAGAGAAGTATTTGCATGTGCAAATGGGCGTAATGCATTGAATTAGTGAATAGAAATAGAAGCCAAGTGACTGCATTCTCCATTTGTTTTTTCTTTCTTGCTCCTACTTTGTCGGCGATTATAATAGTATGAATAATTCAGACATCGCATGTGCAGTAGGAGAATGGAAATTAGGGGAAGAAGGAAGGGGAAGGGGAAGGGTGAGGATGAATTTAAATATGGGGAGGGTGGATTTGAATATTTGATTGAGGCAAGATGTATGGTCCAATAGACGCGTGTTATGTGTCTGGTTGGGACTTGGGAGATGAGAATTGACAGTAATTGAGAAAATTTTATGTATTAAAATTTTAATATAATGCTGCATGGATAAGATAGATTTAATTTCTTCCGATTTACAGAGGGTATTTTTGTTTCTTTATGATTGTCATTTCACATTCAATTTTTTTTTTTTTTTGTTTCTTTGCCGTATATAAATACTATACATTGAGGGGTAAATCTTGCATTTCATCAACTCTTCAATGTTATAGTTATAAAATCGTTGTAATAAACGGAACTAGCAAATGACTTGAAAGGGGCAACATGTAACTCTTTATTTCACGGGGCATATGGAATCCACCCTTGATTGTAGTTAGGATGGCATGAAAGTTTGTACTACTTAGGATTTGAGCTATTTTAAAGAATCTCCTTAATACCAATTAATCATCTAACGAGTGGTCAATTTGATATGATCATGAAAAGCATAGCCTAGAATTCTATATCAAAACACATTTAGGCTATGTTTGATTCCTAACAAAATTTAAGTGAAAATGCGAGGAAAAGAAAATAAAAACTAAAAGATAAAAGAAAATAAAAAAATAGGTTTCAACTCTATAAATTATTTTTATATGTTTTTTTAAACACATTCAACTTATTTTCCTTTATTATATAAATATAAAATAATTTTAAAACATATAAAATTTGGACGAATTTTAATTATATTTGATTTTTTTGTATTTTTCATAATAAAACCAAATATGGAAAAACTATATTTTTTTTTATACTTTTTTCTTAATATTTTTTGAGAACCAAATATAACCTTAAAATCATATTAATATGGGGAGTGAAGAAATGATCATTGGTTCTTAAGGAGTTTCCTTATGATGCATTTTTTAATTAACTTCAATATATTTTATATTAATACTACACATATACTTGCAAATCATTTAAATAAAAATCAAATAAGTTTCGTACAATGTATACTAATTATATATATATAGCAATAATAATTATAAAAATTAATTATTATTAAGTATATGGTGTTGAGTAAAATACATAAAGGAATAGTATTAGTGTTAATCAACATAAATTTTTGGGACAATTGTATTTTGGGTCCAACTGAGTCCAAAAATTAAAGTTTGGTCCATATAACTTATATAATTGATGGAAATGATATACGATATCAAAAGACCAAAATACTCATTGACTTTTCACATAAGTTTTTTTGGTTTTTATTGCACCACTATTCATTCAACCATAATAATTATATTTTAACCATTTGGAATTTTCATTGTTTTTAATTTTATAAATAATTAAAAATCAGCATTATTTTCTATTTTAAATTATAAATAAAGAAAAATTATGTTCAAAAAATATTTTTAAAAATACTTTCTAAAAAAATGGTAATATGATTTATATTTTTTATATTTTATTTTTGAAAAAGCATTTAATTAAAAAATGAAAACTATTTTTAAAAATAAAAATTGAAAACCTTGTTTAGTACTATTTTTTATATGAAAATAATAAAAAGAATTAAATTTCATTCATTGATTATCCATTAAATTTTATATGAAATTTTTTTTATCCTTACTTATGATAAGAGTAAAAAGATTCAATATCTTTAAAAAAGAAAAAATAAAAAGTTAGAAATGAGTAATATTTAATTGGGAATAGAAAAGGGAAAAAAACACAAAAAAAAAAAATTAAAATTTACACTTACTATGTGTCTATGTAGGGGCTAAGGGTATTTTAGGAATTAGTGAAGGATAATATCCTTCAACTTAATTTTTACGCTTTATTTGAGTCTTGGGCTTAAATGTGCATGATATATGGATCTTTGGTCAATTTTTGGGCCAAAAACAAAATTCTTCCTAAATTTTTTTGGTATAGATACATTAAAGTAAAATACAGTTCTACATAGATTTATTTGTATTGTGTATGTTTTTCTTCATATTTGTCAAGTTTTTAGGAAATTATGTGAGTGGTTTCTTCACTTATATCCAATGGATTTATTTGAGTGTTTTCATATTCTTTTTGATCGATTGAATTGTTGATATAAAGAATTTCAATATAAAATAAAAAAATTGGTAAAACACTTATTTGGAACACCTATTAAGCTCTTTTAGGGAGTTTCATAATTAGGAGCAAAATCTATAGATATTTGACGAGGAAGGAGAGTTAGGACTGGTGGGGAAGGAAGAACAAATATTTTAAGATTGATGTTTGTTTTTTAATTGAATAGAAAAAACCAAATATAATTAAATATAATTTTGTTGATATCAATTACCATAACTAAACTGAATATATTAATAATAAGTTTACTTATGTTAATTGATATAAACAAATTACTTTCATCTGAATATAAAAAATCAAATACTATTGCACGAAAGTTCGGTTTCCTCTCTCCATTCTTACCATATTTTTGGATTTTGAAAACTTTGAAAACTTTCCCAAAATCACCATTCAAAGAGAATTCCTAGAGAAGTTTTAGAATTATTCTACTATTCTTTTCCCTTTAGAATATACACCATTTCAAGGCCACACTTCCAAGCCCAGATCGCATAAGAGTTGACAAGGTCTGATCCAGATCCTCCCCTAATAATGGTCAATCATGTGAATTTTTTTATAAATCATGTTGACCAACTGTCGGCCCGGAGTGTTGTGGACTGGGCCCTGGTTCTCAAGCCCAGCTCGATAGAATTCTTGGCTCATAGAGATCCACGTTTTGGAAAGAGTTTTGTACTCGTATCCTTTAGATATTAGAAAATACTAAAAAAACAAATAATAATAATAATAATAATGGGAATGGTGTTTCCGTCATAAGATAAGATGATAAAAGTAGTTATATAATTAATATTTTTTTTAAAATTTTTACTTTTTATTGTGCGACAAAACGCTGCGTTTTAGATAGCTTAGAGCTTCGCATCTATCACTTCTCACACCCATGAGCAAGCACCGGCGTCCGCCAGCTGTGCAGCTACGGTAGCAATCAACTGAAAAGCAATTTAGGTGAGCAATCTGAGAACCACCCACAAGGTGGAACACTGCCTTCCTTGTTTGATTGGTTGAAATTGAGAAGTACTGACTAAATTGGTTGAAATGTATGGGGGTATGCACAATGCACGCCAAATGTTTGATGAAATGCATGACTGTAGTTTTGACTTTTGTGGCAGTCGATGATAAATGGGTAGTCATTGAATATCGATAGGGATTGAGTGGTTTATTTCCTTTCCCATTCTTTTTTCTCTTACTCTGTTGCTTTGACTTTGCCTTGAGAGCAAGAAGAAATTTTCCTCGAAAATTGTTCTTGGAACTGCTTTTGGTTAGAGTTACTTTGGCCTTTGCATTTGGGTACTTCATTTATGGTGTTTGTTGATGCAGAATTTGGACTTCAGAGTTAGAATTGAATTATACTGGATTTCTTGAGTATGTGACGTCTTCCCCTAGCTTTGTGTGTTGCCTTGGGTCTTTAAATAGCGGTCTTACTCATCTGCTTTTTTTTTTTTGCACCTCTTTTCTTTTTGTTTGTATGATTGAATACTATCAGAATCTTGTTGCTCTCATCTCCTAAGAAACATGGATTGTGTGAGCCCAATTTTGGATATTGCTGCTTGCATATGGGATTGCAGTGCAAAGCGGGCAGTCTATATCCAGGAACTTGAAAAAAATCTCAACTCTCTGAGAAATGAAATGGTAGAATTGAAGAACATGGGTGAAGATGTGAGGAGACGAGTTGAACTTGCAGAGCAGCAACAAATGATGCGCAGGAGGGAAGTGGATGGCTGGCTCCAAAATGTAGAAGTTATAGAAAGTGAAGTGTCCAGAGTTCTGCAAGAAGGCGATCGAGAAGTCCAAAAGAGATGTCTCAGAAGTTGTCCCAGGAACTGTTGGTCAAGCTACAAGACTGGAAAGATGGTACGGAGAAAGCTTGATGCTGTCTTTAAACTAAAGAATAAAGGAAGTTTTGACGTTGTGGCTTATAGAGTTCCTTGTTCTCTGGTGGATGAGAGGCCTATGGAAAATACCGTAGGCTTAGATCTTACCTATGAGAGGGTTTGTAGCTGCCTCAAAGATGGGCAAGTGGGAATCATCGGCTTATATGGAATGGGGGGTGTTGGCAAAACAACCCTTTTGAAGAGAATCAACAATGAATTCCTTGCAACAAGCCATGACTTTGATATTGTGATTTGGGTAGTGGTGTCCAAACCAGCAAAGATTGAAAAAGTTCAGGAAGTCATTCGAAACAAATTACAGATCCAAGATGATCTGTGGAAAAATAGAACTGAGGATGAAAAGGCTGCAGAAATATGGAAGTATTTGAAGACAAAAAAGTTTGTGTTGTTGTTGGATGATATATGGGAGCGTCTTGATCTTTTGCAAGTAGGGGTTCCTCTTCCGAATGATCAGAATATGTCCAAGATTGTATTCACAACCCGATTAGAGAATGTGTGCCATCAAATGAGGGCTCAAGAGAGGATTAAACTAGAGTGTTTAGAATCTACAGAAGCCTTAGCTTTATTTCTGAAGGAGGTAGGAGAGGACACCTTAAATTCTCATTCAGATATATTGAAGCTTGCAAAAGTTGTTGCTGAAGAGTGCAAAGGCTTACCTCTTGCACTCATTACTATTGGACGGGCGATGGCTAGCATGAATGGTCCCTTAGCTTGGGAGCAGGCAATACAAGAATTGAGGAAATTTCCAGCTGAAATTATAGGTATGGAGGATGATTTGTTTTATCGTTTGAAGTTCAGTTATGATAGCTTACGTGGTGAAGTCCTGAAATCTTGCTTCATTTATTGTTCTATGTTTCCTGAGGATTATGAAATTGATAATGATGAATTGATTGAACTTTGGATTGGAGAAGGGTTTTTGGATGAATTTGAGGACATCTATGAAGCACGTGATCAAGGACATAAGGTTATTGGAAATCTGAAGCATGCGTGTTTATTGGAGAGCGGTGAATCTGAAAAGAGAGTTAAAATGCATGATGTGATTCGTGATATGGCTTTATGGTTAGCTTGTGAATGTGGGGCGGAGAAGAAAAAGTTTCTAGTATGCCAAGGTGCTGGTTCATTTGAAGTACAGGGAGTTGCAAAGTGGAAAGAGGCTCAAAGGATGTCACTGTGGGATAGCAGTTTTGAAGAAGTAATGCCTAAACCACTATGTTTCCCTAATCTCTTAACTTTGTTTCTAAGAAATTGTGTTGGGCTGAAGGCATTTCCTAGCGGATTCTTCCAGTTCATTCCTATTGTAAGAGTTTTGGACTTGTCAGGTACTCATCAATTGACTGAGTTATCTGGGGGAATTGATAAATTGGTGACCTTACAATATCTTAATCTGTCAAGAACAAATATAAGTGAGTTGCCAATTGAGATGAAGAATTTGAAAGAACTAAGGTGCTTGTTGATGGATGTTATGTATTCACTTTCAATAATTCCATGGCAAGTGATTTCGAGTTTTTCGTCATTGCAGTTGCTTAGTATGTACAAGGCCTACCGCTTTAGTGTGGTTATGGAAGGTAATGTTTTATCTTATGGTGATAAAGTCTTACTGGAGGAATTGGAAAGTTTGGAACATTTGAATGATGTCTCTATCTCCTTATTTACGGCCCTTTCTTTCTATATATTGAAGAGCTCCCACAAATTGCAAAGGTGCATAAGACGTTTATGCCTGGATGACTGTGAGGATTTGACCTGTTTTGAGCTATCATCTTCATCCATTAAAAGAATGGAGCATCTAGAAAAACTTGAAATATGGACTTGCTGTCAATTAGAGGATATGAAAATTAACAAGGAGGAGAGGCATGGATTCATCCCTGATGACATTCTTGACCTGAAGTTCAATGGATACTTCTCCAAACTTCATCATGTCATTATTGTACGTTGCCCTAGATTGTTGGACCTTAAATGGCTTATTTATGCTCCAAGTCTTCAAATTCTTTATGTAGAGGACTGTGCATTGATGGAAGACATAATGGGTAATGATAGTGGAGTTTCAGAAATTGATGAAAATTTAGGCATATTTTCAAGACTCATGTCTCTAAATTTGATTAACCTGCCAAGGCTAAAGAGCATCTATCCACAGCCCCTACCCTTTCCATCACTAGAAGAAATCAATGTAGTTGCTTGCTTGATGCTAAGGAGTCTCCCATTCGATGTCAATAGTGCAACCAAGAGTCTAAAGAAGATTGGAGGAGAACAAAGGTGGTGGGCCAGGCTGCAGTGGGGGGATGAAACCATCAAGCAAGCTTTCACTTCATATTTCACTCGAATCTATATCTCCCAATAGAACATGTGCTGAGTCAACGAAGGAGACCATAGTGGACAGTTGGGGAGTATATGGGAATAGTGGTGTTCCTTTATGGACCCAATTAATTTCTTCTCCCATGCTCTCTTGCAATTGTTGGCCGTTCACTTCCATGTCTAAGGTATTTCCTTTTTTCTTTTTCTTTTTTTTTTTATTGAAATATTTCATGTATGATTATCCTTCATTTGTTCCCACAATTTTTTTTTTGGTTTCATTTTTGCATTTACTTTTTTTTTTCTTCTTAATAAAAAGCAATACTTTATTAAGTTTTTATTCTTGGACATTTCTATGATTTGAAATCTATTTTTCCAAAGGTCTCAAACTGTGAGTGAAAGCTCTTAATTTTCAAGATTACATGAAGCTTTCAGTATAGTAGATAGTTTCATAATTTTAAGCGGTTTATGACATCTTGGTGTCTTCTAAATTTTGCATGGGGAGTTTACATATTTCTATTGTTTCGGATCCTTGTCTTTATGATTTTAAGGTTGTCATCTTGAGCTCTTGTTTGTTTCTCTGAAGCCAAAAAACCAGAGAAGAGGAAAGTGAGGGAAGGAGAGAGGGGTGGGTGTTATATACTCTATATTATTCTAATCTTATCTTCGATCCTTTGATAGTTTCTCTGAAGCCATTAGATCAGACAGGGGAGGGCGAGGAAAAGAGAGCGAGTGAGTGTTAAATTCCTATGATGTTCATTCTTCTTTTTGTTTGTAGATGGCCATTTTTGTTATTTCAGAGATTAAGAGGGATAAAGAATATTCAGTCATTTCAACTGATGAAAACATTCTTGGAACTTCTTTTACTTCTTACCCTTGTTGATATAATTATTTCAAATGTTTTCTGTGGCGGCAACTTTGGATATTCTTCTGCTCATTAGTGGTGTTGAAAAAGTGCCGATTATCATACGATCCCATAGAATTTTCCATTTGGCTTTCACAAGGGCTTGCAAAATAGTGAAGAATTTCAACCATATTGTGTTATGTTTCAAGTTTGAATCTATGTAAACTTAATACACAATAACAATACCTAATGAGTTTGTGACTACCCACGTTTTGATGCTAATATGTTTCAAGTTATGGGAAACCTTAAATATCTTAATTGCACTTTGGAGTTACAGAAAAAAGGGTTGTTCTTTGGTTATAAATGCTAGTGTTGCTCTTATTGAAGCTTGTATTTGAATATATTGAATGACATGCGAAATTTGCCACTTCATGTTTTTCCTTTTTGGAAAGTTTAAATGTCCTCAATAAATGATTGTTGATTTTGATAAAAGCACTAGTGTGACTTGTTTGTTATTCTTGTAGGGTAAGATTTTGAAGATTGATTAGGAGTGGTGGACTACTTGTGGATGCTATTTGGGGCATAGGATCGAATGTTCCAGTTATTATGTGTATGTAAGTCAACTCCTATGATAGAGTGATGTAGGTTAACTCTAGGATGGTTATTAACAATCAAATAAGTAGACTAGGGATTCTATCTTTGACTATTTAAGGAGAGGAACAAGAATAGAATTATAGCAGGGAAAGAGGTAAAATAAAACATAGGAAAAGAAAAGATAGAGAAGAAAGATATGAAATATCAGAGTGGCATGTTTTATGCCCATATATCAAATTATCCTTAAGTTCGATATGCATCTGGTCTAGAACTTGTAAATGCTTAGCTCAAATCCTTCAAAACATCATTGTGGAATTCATATGTATGAATGGAAAGGCATGGAAAATGTATAACCAAGTTCATCTGATTACTTTTTGATCTAAGATATATGCAATTCAAGAGCTAAAGAACTGCAAGCTACAAACAAACTGAGAACATGTTTTTGACTTGTGCTTCTTGTTTTATAATTGGGTTCCTTTTTCATTCAGATTATGCTGGAAATTGTGAGTCTTTCATATTTAATATATGTAACACATGGAGTTGGACTTTGGTTGGTTCAAGCACATTCTTATTTTTACGCCACAGAGTATTGTGTTTCTGTTGTTTATCAGATGTAAAGAAGTTTGTTTCATCACTAGAACAGTACAATGCAACCAAATATTTTAGCTGCTCATTTTCGCTTTGAGTGTTGGTTTTGGATGAGCAGGTTTTGAACTAGCTGAACTTATTGCCAACTTTAGGCCTGGTGTATTCTTTATTCACTCTGTGGGTTCTTGTGGACATTTGATATGGTGGTCCAAAGCTGGGTTGTTTATCTATTTTCTTTTCATAATCGTATTAATGGTTTGGAATTTATTCTTAGTATGAACCAGGTGATAGTACTGTTTTGGATGCTATTGAAATGAATAATTTCATGCTGTGCATCATTTCCCTCATCTCATTTTAATGATTTTATGGTCTTACACCTACAGGTGTTTCCTTAGAGCAAAAGCAGAAATGCCAACCCAGATATGGAAGAGAAGGAAAAGGTGAAAAATGAGGATTTCAAAAAGAGGGAAAAGAAGGACAAATCTTGAGAAAAGGTTGAAGAACCATGTGTGATGCTACTAGACAGATGGCCCAGATATTGACAATGGTCAAAATGAGGCTGCTGGTGGTAAAACAGTGGCCCAAGAAAGGAGATGAGGGAGGAATGCTTGTGAGTTGTGATGGAGCTGCTGCTAATCTTATACAAATAATAGGGATGCTAAAGGAGTGTTCTTCCGTCGAAATTATGTAAATTCTCAAGGTAGGAAAATATTTATATATTTATACCTAACCTTAATCTTGTGTTTTTTTTTTTTTTGAATAATTAAATAATTGATCATTTTAATCTTTAAAATTTTAATATGAAATCATAGAGCCTTTGATAAACTTTGATTTTTGGCTAGCCCAATATCAACTCTCCGATATATTTCTTGTTGGAGGTATCCCTTATCCCATTAATAATGAGTGGAGCCAAATAATTCGACTCATTTAACTACATTATTAAATAGGATTCAATTCCCAAATAAGTTATATAATATGTTAGTTTTTTAATAATTAGATTTTATTTGAATTCATGTTTTTGTCAAAACTATTATTCATGTTATGTTTGTGTTGACTTATTTTAATCACTTGTCTAAATTTGGACATGTTATAAATATTACCTACTATGCAAATTTCCATTACTATCATTTCATATTTTTTTGAATGTTTTTTGAATTAAATCAATCATTTAATCAGACAAGTTACTATTAAAATTAAAATAATTATAAGAAGTTAAAAATTATATATAAATAATTTAAAGTTATAAAATATTTCATTTATTTATCTGTAACACTATCCTATTAAACATGATAAAAAGATGGAAGTATGAATGGATCAAATTGTGAAAAGTTGAAAGTTGAAGGAGTGGGTGGATCCGTTTGAAAACTAAAAAGAGTGGTGTGACAAAATGGGTGGTTGAAAAATTGGAAGAGTGGATTGAAAAATCCAATGTTTTAGGTCATTCATTATATATAATAATTTTTTTAATAATATTTCAATTTTATATTTGATATATCAAATATAAAAATAATAAAGATAAAATATAAATGAATTTTTAGAGAGCCCAACTATATAAATGGTCCAAAATGAGAACCGGTGATAGTCCATAGTAAGGACCAATCAACCAGTCAGACTACGACCGATCAATTAGTGTGATCAATTGATTGGAGGTTCAGAGGTAGAGATGGTCAAGAAAAAATGTGACATCATTATGTGATGCAATGATGGAATTGTAGAACATAAGTGAAGATGTGAAGAGAAGAGTTGAACTTGCCGAGCAACAACAGATGATACGGACTAGAGAATTAGATGGCTGGCTGAAAAATATAGAAGCAAAAGGAGTTCTGCAGGAAGGGAACCAAGAAATTCAAAAGAGGTGTCTTGGAAGCTGCTGTCCCAAGAACTGTCGATCCATCTACAAGCTTGGTAAGACACTGATTATCAGGTTCAATGATATGATTGAACTAAAGAGCAAAGGTCGTTTTGAAGTTCTGGAATACAATCTGCCTCGTACTCCAGTAGAAGCAATGCTTATGGAGGAGAAGCCCCTGGGCTTAGATATGATGTATAAGAGGGTTTGTAGCTGCCTTAAAGACAAACAAATAGAAATTGGTGGGTGTGAGTGTTATAGTTAGGTTGGCAATTTTGGACAAAATACCTAAGTGTTTACTAGCTATGGTTCTCTAAATCTATTGTCGGGCCACTTGACTTATGAAGATCAAGACTTTGGATTTGCTAAGAGGCCAAGGTAAGTAGCTAAGTTTGTATTGAATGAATTTGAATCAATTCTATTTTCAAAATATTGATTGTCTTGAATCATTTTAAGAGTTAGGGAAGCTTGGGAAAACTATTTTTGCTAAAAGTTTTATGTTCCCCTGTTTTTGGATTGATCCAAGTGTAGGGACAGATCGATCCAAATTACTTCTTTTTGTGATCTTTTTCCAACCATTAGATTAAGGGTTTCATTTCCCTTAAATTTTTTTCCCCATTTCTGGGCTAGAGAGAGCAACAACTGGTTAGTGAGCTCTTCATTCTCCTCATTTTTTTTGAGATTGTTTGTTTTTCAAGAAAATCTTCTACAAGTCTTCAAGCCAACTTTCTAATGGATTTTCTGAAAAGAAAAATGGGTTGAGTTCTTTGACATTCATCTCTCATTCATTTTGGGTTTGAGTGAAAACCCATTTTCTTCTTGATGAAGCTTCAAGGAGAAGACTGAGATCAAACTTGGGAAAGACTCCAAGCATGTTTCTGAAGATGAAGATGTAGTGGTGAGGTGAGAAGGTGCTTGTCAAGTAGTATGTGAAGGATTGGAGATCTTGAGTTAGGTGAATCCTTGTACACCTTGATTACTCTTTATAGTGAAATTTTTGATTGGTTGTAGGCCAGTGGTTTTTGACTTCCTTAGAGGTTTTCCACATAAATTTTGGTGTTGTCTCATTGTCTCTCATTCTCCTCTTAATCTCACTTTTAGTTTCTAGCTATCTTAGACAATTTGGGCATCTAATACTTGGTTTAATGTTGAGGTGAAACAGATGTGAGTTGTCTTTTGGTATATTGAATGCTGTTTCTGAATATTGTTCATAGGTATATTTGAGATATTATACTCTTGTTTTTTTATCAGAAATTATTTTAAGAAATTGTGATGGGGAGTGTTGGAACATGTGCATGTGACTTGCATGTTAATCTTGTTGGGGAGTATTGTTGCATTCATATTTGCATGTGATCTCTACTTTGTGTTCGAAAGTGTTTGTAAAAAGAAGGAAAAATTGTAAAAATCTTTAAGGTTGGATAACTTGTGTTGGGAGACCTTTTAAAATGGTTAAAAACACCTATTCACCCCCTCTCTAAGTGTGTTCTATCATTGAGATTACCTTTTAGTGGGGTTACGCATAATGGTGGGCGTTGGCCAAACCTACCCTCTTGAAGAAAATCAACAGTGAGTTCCTTGACAACAAAAAGGTTTGTGTTGATGTTAGATGATGTATGCGATTGACTTAAAAGTAGGGGCCGGTTCATTTTCTATTGAATATGTCCAAAGTTGTATTCACCACTCAATCAAAGACATTCTCCTCCTTAGTTTTTCAAATCCATTCCTTTCATAAAAGTTCTGGGCTTGTCAGGTACTCATGGATTAACCAATTTACCTTCACGGAGGTCACATTACAATACCTTAAATTTGTCAAGAACAAGTGTGAGTTGCCTATAGAGCTTATGAACTTGAAAAACCTTAGATGCTTGTTAATGGATGCCATGCGTTCTCTTACAGTAATCCCACAACAAGTAATATCAAACCTTCCATTGTCGCAGCTTGTCAGTATGTACAAAGGCTATCATTCTACCGTAACTATAGAAGACGACATATGATCCGAGGGATGTCAAAAAATGTTGGAGTTGGAGGGCTTAGCAAGCCTAAATAACTTGTCTATCTTCTTGTTTACTGCCACATGGGTCGTTAAATTAAAGACCTCCCACAAATTGGAGAGATCCTTAAGGCCACTGGCTGAGCTAGTTAAGGCCAGAAAGGGCACATATCCCCACTAAAAAAAATAAAATAAAATCATAAGCAATATTAATCAAGTTGGAAAGCGAGGATGAATGCATTAAAATCTTAAAATTTGAAAGTACAATCGAATGCACTAAAATTTAAGGTTCGTTCATAATAATATTGAAGTTCCTAATTCCTATTCTTTGGATGATCTGAAATATTTTTGATAGTGCTTTTATTAAAAGTATTTTTAAAGAGAATCACTTAGTGTATATATGAATACATTTTTTTTTTTGTTAAAGAGTTAAAATATAAAAATTCTAATATAAGAAGAAATTAGATATCTTATGTATTTGAAAAAGATTTAATTTTTTTTTAAATATCTTATATCTTATAATTGTTTATTTAAGTAATTATGTGTAATAATATGCATGTTTAAATTAATTATTTGTAATTCCTCTACCATTGTGCCTAAAGGGATAAAGAAAAAGAAAAAGAAAAACAATGAAGTTGAAAAAGAAAGAGTAATTTATCCTTTAGGGTGGACGAGGTAAAAAAATGACCTATAAGGGTTAGTAGATTTGATAATTCTTCTTAAGGGTAGGCTAAAAATATAATAATTCCTCCAAAGACCTTATTTTTTTAAATGCCAAGACTACAGTTAATAAGTTAAAAGCAATAGCTAAAAAAAGGTGTTCTTTAACCCAGTTGCAACTTATTTATATTGAAGAAGAAAAAAAACAAAGAGGAAAAAGCTCCAGTACTTTAGGTCATGATTTGAAACCGTCTCCATAAATCTTGTTTTTTATTTTTTGAGTGAATCTAGCGAGAAATCCATTAAAGGTAAGATTTTTTTTAATGCCAAAAAAACAAAAATACCTCAATTTATACAAAAAAAAAAAAGATTAAATAATTTAAAACTCGAATTAAAGGAACAAAATGTTAATAATTTTAACAATGTAGATATGAGATATTAGATCTGAAATATCGAGGAGGTTTTGAGAAAGAAATGACATTTTTTTTTTGTGTAAAATGTTATGAAAATTTATTTTTTCTGAATTTTTTTTTATATTATTTGGTCATATTGAATATGTGTTTTTATTTTTAATTTATTTTCCGGGTGGGTTGTTTGATATGATTATTATTGATTTCCATTGAAAAGGTTTTCACTTTAGTTTTATTGTTGGGACTGGTTTGATATAGCAGAGGAAAAAAATTTCTCAATTGTTTCATGCTTGTTTGGGACCAATTTGTTTATGTATTTATGAACATATTTGGATTTTCATTGAAAATTGAAATCACTTTGTATGAGACCATTTTATCTTTTATTATGAATTTGTTAAAGAGTTAAGATCACTATATTTTTGTTATGAATTTGTTATCTTTTTGTATGAGTATTACACTGGTATGATGTGTTGAATGCCTAGTAGTTTGAAGGTTGTGTAAAAGAACCATTACTTCAGTTATAAAATACAAGTACAATACAAATGCAATACAATTACAATGCTAAAACATTAACATTATGATACATTATAATATACCAAAATAACAAAATATTGATTTGTTTTTTACTAAACTGACATTTCTAAGCTATCATGTTGTATTCCTATCATGATCAATGTTTTGAAGCAACCTTGCAAGCCAAAATTATAAAAAGACAACAAAAATACACTATTGTAATTTTAATACATGAAGTTGTTGATGGTAATCCAATGATGTATAAAAAAAAATTTATAAAATTAATTTTTTTAATAAAAAATACATATATACAATAAAAATACACTATAATTACAATACAAATACAATAACATTATGATACATTACGATAAGGTAAAATTTTGAAAATTTCAAATTTCTTATGAAACTAGGCAGTTGTGGGTTCTTTGACATATCCTTAACATGTCTAATACATAACAAATATTGTTCTTTATGATATAAAATATGTCTCAATTGATTACAATTTCCATTTGTTTATTTTGTATTTGTTGTAAAATTTTTCTTGGTTATAATATTGTGAAATAGATTGATTTGATTGTCGGTGAAAGAAGACGTACTTCTCCATTGGTAAATGGACTTGGGAAATTCCATTTATGGATATCTTCATGAAGGAGGGGAGATTGTACCTAAGGAGGATAAACAAATACAATACAAGAGTGGGCAACAAAAAGACATGTACATTGGACAAGAGATCTCATATACTGATTTTGTTTCAAAGGAATCTGAACGGTTGGATATTAATCCAAATGGATATACGTTTCATTACACCTATGAGTTTGATCCATCTGCACTTCAACAGTTGGATGATGATGAGGACATGTATATGATGTTATTCCATAGTTATGATTATGCTCATATTTATGTACTAAAACGGGCTCGAAGAATAGAGTTGAAGAAAGTATAGTCAATATGCAAAATGATTATTGGTAAGTGATATATGTTGTATTAGTTGTCATTAATTCCATGATGCAAACTACTTATAATATTAATTAATTGAGTGTGCTATAAAATGCAGTCATAATAGTACAGAGGAGACACATAATTCAGTTGCATCATGTCAAGTAAACAATGAGTCTAATTTAGGACTTTCTCAAGGCTTCATATTTACATGTGTAGAAACCGAAGTTAGGCCACATGATTTAAGGCTTTGTCCTCAACCTATTATTGGGAGTGGGCATAGTTTTCCTGATGCAGATGAATTTAGAAATGCATTATATACGATGTCATTAGTTGGTAGATTTTAATACAAATTAAAAAAGAACTCTCAAAAGCGAATATTTGTGTGTTGTTTAGTGGATGGGTGCCCTTGGAGAATAACTGCTCATTCAATAGGTACAACCAAAATTTTGAAGGTTAATATCTTCAACAATGTACACAATCATTGTGTAGATGTTGAGTGTTCAACTCAACCTTCAATGCGGAGAAGTAGAGGTGCTCCTGTCATAGAGCAAGTAATAAGGGCAACCCCTTAGTATTTGCCCCGTCAAATTTGCAAATATTTCATGAGTCTGTATGGTGTTTCATTAAATTATAAGCAAGCTTGGACATACAAAGAAATGACAAAGGAGAGAATATATGGTATTCCAGAAAACTCATATATGTTGTTGCCATGGTTATGTCAGAGATCGGTAGACATTAATCTAGGGATAATTGATGAATGTACTAGACAAAATGAGCATTTTTGGCAATTGTTCATTGCACTTTCTTTTTCAATTTAAGGGTTTTTAATGGGTTGTCGACTTATTATTGCAATTGACTCAACCTATTTGAGTGGACCATGTAGGGGCTTCTTATTATCTACAACAACTTATGATGCTGATGATGACATGTTCCCAATTGCATTTGGTGTTGTAAGTTCAGAAAACTATGAGGATTGACTATGGTTTTTTTGCAGAAATTGAAAGACATACTATAAGATAAAGAGGTAGTCATAATATCATATAGGCATTAAGCAATCCTTCGTAGTGTTTCTCAACTTTTTGGATTAGAAAATCATGCATATTGCTATCGTCATGTGAAAGAGAATTTTAGTAGCTATATGACAAAACATAGTATGAAAGGAAAGAGGGGTAAAAATGATGCATTGTTGTTGCTTGATAGTGTTGTGTATGCTAGGTTGGATGATGATTATGTTGTAGCCATGGAAAAATTGAAGATATGTAACAGTGACCTAGCGAAGTGGGTTGAAGAGAACAGTCCAAAACATTGGGCAATGACAAAGTTTGCAAAAAAATGATGGAATAAGATGACAACTAATTTTGCTTAATCATTTAATGCTTAGCTAAAGGAGGAATGTCATTACACAAGTTTCAACTTAGTAATGACACATATGGATAAGTTTGCTCATCTAGCATGTGATCATATGGCTGTCATAGAAAATTGGAAAGCTCTAATTGGCCTAAAGACTGAGAAAAAGTTATTGGAAAACATTATAAAAAGTGGGTCATTTCCTGTATATCCCTATGTTGGTGGTGTGTTTAAGGTGTTCAATATGAAGGTATATGTAGATGTGAACTTGAGAGAGCATACATGTACTTGTAAGGCTTGGAAAATGGTTGGAATACCTTGTGAGCATGCATGTGCAACAATACGTGAGATGAAACAGAATGTTTATGAATATGTTGACTCATGTTTCAAGCTTCCAATGCAAGAATTGATATATTTTGGACACTTCAATTCAATTCTAAATCACAATATGCCTATAATTGATGCTGATGGATGTGTTCGTGATGCTCAAGGTCACTTATATCATTCACTTAAATCTCCATGCTTAAAACGACCACCTGGAAAGCCTCAACACCGTCAAATTGAGTCTCAATTTAGTTAAAAAAGACTTACCTTCTGTTCACAATGTCAAGTTGTAGGCCATAATCGAGCTTCATGCAAAAATCCATTACCCATTCCATGATTTTAGTGTTATGCTTGTATGGTGGCATGATACTTTTTATTTTATTTTGATTCTAATGATATGTGTGGTTTATGAAATTAGGATTTGTAAGAATTTTTTTTGGAACTTACTTATTTGCTTGATTGTCATGATGAAGATGTTTGTATTACATATGCCACAATTTTAGACTTATGATTTTATCATTATTTAGGGTGGTTTGTAACCATGATTTTAATGTTATTTACAAGATCATTATTAACTTTGTACATGTTCATTACCTTTGTTTAACTTGTTTTCCATTGAAATACAACTTACATCATGACATCTTTAAATGCTTCATTTAGAAATACAAGAGGTAATAGTAGAAACAATGAATATCTACTATATCATAATTGTATGTGTAAATATTCACCAAGATAAAGGGCAACTGTTAGAATTTTCGAATCAAAGGACAACCCAAATAGGTTATATTATTGTTGTCAATATGCAAATACTAGAGATGATTGCCATTTCTTAAAATGGACATCCCTCGAAGGATTTGGTGATAGCGACACCTACTAAGAACCACAAGAGGTTGTTCAAAGAAGAATGTATGTCATGGATGAAGAGTTTAAACATATTTTAACAAAAATTGAGTTCATGTAGAAAGTAATTTTAGTAGGCTACTTTTATTTTTTGTTCTATGTTTGAAAATTACTTAATCGTACACTTACTTCATGTCTATTATGTTTTGGATTATATATGTAATGTTTAATTGCATTGTACTTTGATGTATTTGTATTTGGAGCTATTTGTAATAGGTTAATTATATCCATCATGTGGATTTGTGTTAGATTTTTAATTATTCTAGTTCACAGCTTTTTCTACCACTTTTATTACATTTACAACATAAATTCATTGACATTACGATAAAAAAACACTAACAGTATGATAAATTACAACATAAACTAACTAAGCGATCTTTTGATTAAATGAAGTTCAATTTGTTTGGTTGATTACCATTTTTTTTTATATAATAGTTCAACAAATGAGAACCTATTGAAAAGCAAAAGGGAAAAATTGATTGAAAAGCTTGGTAGTCATATTGACCCGTTTTTTGAAATATTTATGTTTGCAATTTTTCAAGATGATTGACATAATGTGTTTTAAAGGCAAATTCCGAGGCACAATACTAAAGGAAAATCAAATCCTTCTCACCAAGTATGTCTTAAAATAATTTTTTTTTTGTAACCTCAAATTAGAAATGTTTTCTTAGCTTTTGATAATGATCTTTTGTATTTTTTTTTTTAAATTGCAATGATCTGAAAACATTATAGAATACAGTTATTTATAAACCTATTTTTGTATACAAATATGTGAAGTTAATTTATTAATTTATTAAATTAAAATCTATTTCTTATTTTTCTAATTTTTTGCATTCAAATGAACTCCAAATGGTAGCTTTCAACATGTGAAGGTAGAAATGTTAGGAAGGTACATAATGATAATAAAAAAGACAATGATCATTTTACACTTACAAGAAAATCATAAAATAGACAATGGCCATTTCAATATTTATATCATTCATCAGACTAGTACATTTGGAAATGGAACTCCATCAAACCGTGACAAAAATCACTTACTATAAACAAAAAAAAAAAAAAAAGGAAATCAAAATAGAACTTCCACTTTCAAACTATTGCTCATATGAACTATTATCTACCTGCCAACTTAACAAAATTGACATAGCCATAAACCTAATATAAAATAATCATTTTGGCAAGCTAGAATAATCAAACATAATTTCAGAATGTGTCTCTCATGCTTACAATGTTACAAAGCAAACAAACAAATACAATCGCTTTTCTTAATTGATACAATCTTAAATAAGTCCTATTTTAGAAACAACATAGCCCTATTGCCTAATGAAATAACATTACTAATCCATAAACTGGTAGACATTTTCCCTGACTTCATTTTTTGGCGACATTATCAGTTGTGTTAACAATTTCTCCTTGTACTTCATGACCTTGTCCTATACAAAATAGTATACAATATAATATTAATGAAAATTCATGTTATTTTATTGAACATAAAAAATAAAAAATATTGTATTCAACACAATATAACACATTTGCAATTGTACGAGAAAGTCCAACGTTACTCCATTTGCATAAACTTGATTACAAATATGCTAAAATCTATCTTGCAAGTAGTAATTAAGGAAATTAAAAGTAAATTGTGCATCAAATCTGTAAATTTAGAACCTCATTTGGTTTCCATAGGTAAAGAGGAATAAAATTCTTGCAATTTACGGATTCAATTGTTGCACAACTTTTGGAACAAAGAATTCGAATTCTGTCATGTCCATTGATGGTCTTCTTTCTTGAATCCCAATGACAGTTGATAGAATGCTCACCTTAACACAATATAAAATTTTAAATATGAACATCCTTAAAAAATAATGACAACAATACATAAGTAATTGGATTACAACTATATTTACTAGTTTCTCTATGAAGGCATCCATTCGCTTTTTCTTTCCGTCAATCAATGAATCTAACAACTTGATTCTTTTTGCATGAATATTCAAAATGTTTAAATACTAGTGATTTCTCCTGTATATTGGTATGAACAGCTAAAAAAAAAAATAATGATTTTATCAAATTAGTTGTGTTCATGTATTTCCTGCACAATACTTAAAAATATCCAACTACAGATGACTTTCATTAAATTAAATAAAACCTATTCATATGTGTACAACCGAGTGTTTTTGAAATATTTTCATAAATTGTCAAATATGTATTTTGGAGATAATGTACCATTTCACATCAGACTATAATAAAAAAAAAAAAATACAAAACATACATTAGATTAAAACAATCTACTTAAAACAAGAAAACCAATCTATAATTCTTACAACATATCTTACTGCAAAGTGGGGAGATAAGAAATGCTTCGTATTTTCTTTATCTGTACCATTCAACATTCGATAAAGCGTGGTTACAATCTTCATGTAAATTAATGAAAATTAGAAATATAGTTTTAGAGTATTTTTATCCTAACTTCATATAACTAAATATGAATACCTTATTGTCAATCAATTTGTCAAGTCTTAAGCATTTGAAGTTGAACCTTGTCAAGAAGAAATCGTACATGAAACATAATATTTAGCTACACAAAAATAATTATGATGTTACAAATTAAAACTAATTATTTCAAATGGCTGTCTTAATTGTACTTGTTTACACTAAATCAAGTTTAACCTTACCTTTCATCATGTGTATTGTCCAGTGCATATGCCAAAACTTGCTTTGCTACAAATGAAGATTCTGAAAATTTGATTGATGGTTGTACCACGTATGGTGATTGTAGGGCAGTAGCACGTCAGCATAGCCGATATGAACGTAATGAAGGATGTCCAATTTGGTATGGAATAATAGCATTCGTCTAAACTTCATCTTCAACTATATGTATAGAAAATAAGAGAAAAAAAAATCATTAACGAAAATAACATGCATAGGAAAGACTAGCCATTATTATGTACTCATTAATATTTTGATATTAAAAATTACTATTAAAAAATAAAGATGCAGAAAGTATACTATTATAATGTGCTACTAGCTGTGAGGTCGATGGGTCTGCCTTATCTTCTCCATGAGTGGAATGATCATTTAGTGGTGATCCATAGGCTAATTTTACAATGCATAACAACCAAAATTTATTTATTTATTTTTTAAAAAATTATAGAACATTTGCAATTAAATTAAAAGTAATAAAAAATTATAACGACTAGTGTTATAAAAACCTCACTACCATGTGGGGGTGATGAAAAAGATTCATTGATATCAGGTTGGCTATGACTTCCATTTTGATGAGGTTTTGTTTTTATTATGCCGCTTTGCTAGTTTATCAATTATTTCTCTCATTGTTCGAAACAATTGGTGAATCTGTCTCTCCGCTGCATTATATTTTGCTATAATTTCCTACAAAATGGTACAAAGTGTAAAAAATGTATATTATTATGCATAACATGTTTGGTTTACTCTTTAAGTAAAAGAATAGATGTAGATGGTTTTCACATCACTAGTCTCTTCTTCAACTTCATCTACTAGATTTGCAGGGTCTTCATGCGTATCTTCCCCATTTTCATATTCCTAAACTTACAATAATAAAAAGAGTATATAATTTTTTTAAAAATAATTTTTCAAATATGAAAATAAAAGAAAATGTAGAAAGAAAATTTCGTCTCTTACATCGACTAGTCCAAAGTCACCATAATCTTGCAACTCTGCATGCACCATTTTCTTCAGCAGGTCATTACTCCACATTGCACATATAGAAATGATACATGGCACCAACACAGTTGGAATGTAGAATTTATTTACATAAAAAAGATGATACACAAATATTCCACACATCAATATGTTATTTAGAAAAGACTTGTTAAAACATAGAAAACGATATGGAAACCTTTAACATTTAATAAAAAAAGGTATCTACTTGTAAAAAAAAGAAGACAACCTATAAACCTTTAGCCTTTATCCAGTAAAAAATGTCTAATTCCAGCAACCAATGAGTCAAGTACAAATTGACCCCAATTAACATTGATGTAAAAGTCTTCAGCAAGCAAAGTACACCACAACTCATGGCTACCATCCAACTTCGATGTTGGGGCAAGTAATGTAGCACATGAGAAGAAGATAAACAATTTTTTAAAGTCACCCATGCCTTCCATTGAGATTAGCCTATCTCTAAGGACCGATAGGTTTTCCATCATATTATTCCTATTAGAAGGTGAAAGTAGGAGCCTCCTACCAACATATGGAATTCCTAGAATTTCACCGGCCTACATCAGAACAAGTAATTGGAAATGGTCTTTCTTGTCCTATGTCTAACCTACAGTGGGCTATATTGAAATGATTTATCATCCATCTACATAAGTTATGCCTCAGCTCTGTGGAGGAAAGCTGAAGCAATCCACCAAAGCCAATATCTTGAATTATAGTCTTCTTTTCATCACTTAGATCATCAAGTAGATGTCTAAGTTTTTTGGTGCAGGAGCGACTATTTATTTTGACCTCATGTAGAAGTAAATAAATAATATTATAAAATAAAAATTAATACATTAAAATTAAACAACAATGTCAAACATTAATATAGTCAAAATAACATAATACTAATTAAAAGAATGTTCAAAGCTGGTGGTATTGTATTGTTTTTGCCTTTTATCCATGTATTATGCTCTACACTGCACTATAAAATTTATAACAAATAATCAATTGTCATAATTAAAAATTTTTAAATGTACAATGAATCAAGTAATATTGTAATATGTTGTACTTCTAGTGCAATGGTATTGTAAATGTAGGGCATTTTTATTGTACCCTTATTTATTTTGGTGTAACTACTATTAGTGATCCCAAATATAGTTGCATACATGCTACTATAAACACACTGAGCCATTGTAGTAGTAGAGAACCAATTTAGGTTGTTTGATGGTAATCCAATATGTACACATTGTTAATGCTCATCATGGGTAACCTTTTAAACCGTATATAATTTATAAAAATTAGTTATGAAATTTAAATTAAGCTGGATTTTGATTTGACCTCATTCTAAAATTTTAAAAGTACAATAAATCAACTATTGTTGTAATGTGTTGTCGTTTTACTATAATTGTATTGTAAATGTAATGCATTTGTGTTGTACCCTTATTTATTTTGGTGTAACTACTGTTATTGATCCCTATTAGAATTAAGTTAATTTTTTTGTCTTATCAATTTGTTTTTTTCGTCTTATCAGTTTGTGTCCTAATTTATAAAATCCCAACCACTAGACTACAAAATGACAAATGAGAATTTAAACAAGATGCAAAAAGCAAGAGACAAATTAATGGAAAATATAAGTGACTATAACGATGGTATAGAAAAAAAAAAAATTAAAACCAAGTAAAAAAAAAAAGACATATATAATAAGAATTCTTTTTCTTTTCTATTTCATCCCTATATTTGATTTCTTATACCTCAATATTTTATAAAAATTCACTTTCAATAAACTTTCTTTTTCAATGATCTATCTATTAAGGAAGTTGAAAATAAAAAATAAATCAAATAGCAAGTATCCTATAAGAATTGCACACCAATACTCATATAGGAAAGCAAAAACATAAATAATACATACAAAGAGAACCAATCATGGTGCTTGGACTCATATAAAAATATTAGACTAGTTGGGATTTAGGTTTCCTATAGGTGTAATTATACAAAAGATCATCATACAATGGTGTTTATAGAAGAGTGTTCGATGCTTTTAGCTTTAATGGGTTTAATTTTTGGACAATGAAACTCAATGTAATGATAAAGAGTTCATAAGTCCAATTAATATGTATACAAATGATTTTCTATATGATTTTAATTCAATGCACTAGAGCATCTTGAACTAAACAGATAAAACATTATTACTTGTGGGTAATCAACTATATTTTCTAATTCCCCAGTTGGGAGGATAAGGAATGTTTGGAATTAAAAAGGCAACTAAGTCATGGAATGAGCTTCATTTTCCATACCAAGTCCAACTTTGCACAAAGTAACTAAAAATTTTTTCCCATTTTAAGGATAATAAAGAAGCTAATGCGTTAACAAAATTTCATAGACCTATTAGTAACCATTATCCAACCAAAAGTGATTTTCATTCATAAATAAAGTCTATTTTACAAAACCCAACATAGTCCTATCTTTTAGAGTCTTACTTGCACTTTGGGATATTTAAGAACACCTTTAAAATTCTTATTTATTCTAGATTCTTCAGTGACCACCTATAACAAATAACCAAAATAACTACAACAACTTGAATAAGAGGTCATATTGGTTTTTCCCAAATAACCAATTAAAATAACGCAATCAAACTTCATTCATACTCTATCTTTCCATTTCCCTTGGTTATCTGTTTCTTATATAATTGATCATGAACTAGATGTAGGTTTTCCATTATTATACATAATCAAGAAGACAATTTCTATAGAGAATAAAGCCTTGAAATGATTACAATACACAAGTCAACATAAAAACCTTAAAATAACATCCTCCATAAATCTTACTGTTGAAATCCTAATATCTTCCATGTATTTAGCAACTTAAATGATTATAATAACTAAAATGTTACAAATTTTTTTTTTTAGTAAGATAAAACCAATTTTTGAACATCCTTCCAATTGAATATGCTCTGCATATCCTAATGCCTCTCATTCCCCTATTATAATCAAATCTTAAAATGATTATAAAATAGTTTCTCTTATTTGTATTACCAAATCCTCATCTAGAAGCAATTTTCATAATATTAATCCACATTTATTTAGTCTTGCAAATCGAAGAACATAACACCATAACAATCCATACCAATGTGAACAGGTACCCCATATAAACCCTAGAAACTAAAATCACAATAAATAAGATTTCTCATATTTAAATGAAAAAATTTCAAGTATTTCACGTACAATGAAAAAAATATGCAATTGAAGATGTCATCGAAGACACAATGCCGAAAATGGAGACATGCCGACGATGATGCAAAATGGAAGCCTTCGACAAAGACATTACTGGAACAACGGAACTACAGATGAATACACAATATTGAGTATGTCGTTAAGGACACAATACGATACCACCATGAAAACACCCGATGATGTGAAAGGGAAGCCTTCACGGGAAGGGGACTGGAACAACAGGTTCCTTCTCCCATTTTTCCAATTTTTCTTTTCTTTAAAAATTATAATTTTAGAATTTATTTAATATTAAAGGGTAAATTGGTCTAATATAAGGCCTTCAGAAGAATTATCATATCTACTGACCCTTCCGAGTCATTTTTTTTACCCCACCCACCCTATTGGGTAATTTTCCTGGTCAAAAAAGCCAACTGGACCTCCAGCTAAGTTGTGGTGCACCAATAATGCTCTACCCATAAGCTTAGCTGGAGGTCCAGCTGGCTTTTTTGGCCTGACTGCTCACTCGCTCAGCCACTTTCTAGCCCTTCCTCTTCTCCTTTCTTCCCCTCCTCAATTTCCCCTGCAAATGAAAGACATTCCTTTTATCCTTCCCATTTGTCATTCTTCTTTCTTACTTTCTCCTTAGAATTTTTCATACATCAATCATCAATGGGAAACGTTTGCTCAGTCTCCTTCGAGGACATCACTGGCCGCTGCTGTGATTGCACTGCTGCTCGAGCAAATTACGTATGCAAACTTGAAGAAAATCGGGTGACTTTGAGAACAGAGCTCCAAAAATTAAGGGAGTTAAGGAACGATGTGAATAGGAGGGTGAATGTGGCTGAGAGGCAACAAATGAGGCGTCTGGATCAAGTACAAGGCTGGCTTTCCAAGGTGGAAGCTATGGAAACTGAAGTCACTCAACTGATTGGAGATGGTGCAGAGACCATTGATGAGAAAGGATTATCTGGTAGTTGCTATCCCAAGCATTGCATCTTCAGCTACAAGTTGGGAAAGAAAGTGGCCAGAAAGCTACAACAAGTGGCTACTTTGATGAGCGAAGGACGTTTTGAGGTGGTGGCTGATAGTGTACCTCCAGATCCTGTGGAGGAAATACCCAGCAAACCCACTGTGGGATTGGAATCAGAATTTGACACAGTTTGGAGGAGTCTAGGAGAAGAACATGTGGGGATCATCGGCTTATATGGGTTGGGGGGCGTTGGCAAGACCACCCTTTTGAGCCAAATCAACAATCATTTCCTTAAAACATCCCACAATTTTGATGTCGTAATTTGGGTAGTGGTTTCCAAAACTCCGAACCTAGACGAGGTTCAGAACGAGATTTGGGAGAAGGTGGGATTCTGTGATGATAAATGGAAAATCAAAAGCCGCCATGTGGAAGCCAAAGACATCTGGAAAGCCTTGAGCAAAAAGAGGTTTGTGGTGTTGTTGGATGACCTGTGGGAGCAAATGGATCTATTAGAAGTGGGAATTCCACCTCCCCACCAACAAAATAAGTCCAAGCTAATATTCACCACTCGATCTCTAGACTTGTGCGGCCAAATGGGAGCTCAGAAGAAGATCAAAGTGAAATCTTTAGCATGGAACGATTCGTGGGATTTGTTTAAAAAATATGTGGGAGAGGACGCCCTTAATTCTGATCCAGAAATCCCTGAGCTTGCTGAAATTGTTGCAAGAGAGTGTTGCGGTTTGCCGCTGGTGATAATTACTATAGGGCAAGCCATGGCTTGTAAAGTGACACCCCTAGATTGGAAGCATGCAATTAGAGTACTACAAACATGTGCTTCAAAATTTCCAGGTATGGGGCATCGAGTGTACCCACTTTTGAAATATAGCTATGATAGTTTACCCTCAATAGTTCAATCTTGCTTCTTATATTGTTCTTTATTCCCAGAAGATGTTACCATAAGTAAAGATCTTTTGATATATCATTGGATTTGTGAGGGATTTTTAGATGAATTTGATGACATGGATGGAGCCAAAAATCAAGGATTCAACATTATCAGTACCCTTGTTCATGCATGTCTACTAGATGAAACTTCAGATGCTTACCGTGTAAAATTGCATGATGTGATCCGTGATATGGCCGTGTGGATAACCGGTGACATGGGGGAGATGAAGGGCAAGTTTTTGGTACAAACAAAGGCCGGTTTGACCCAAGCACCAGAGTTTGATAAATGGAGGATGGCAGAAAGGATATCACTGATGGCCAACCAAATTGAGAAGTTAATGGGATCACCCACATGCCCTAATCTCTCGACACTTCTTCTAGATTTTAATAGTGATTTGAAGATGATAAGCTATGGTTTTTTCCAATTTATGCCCAATCTAAGAGTATTGAGCGTATCAGACACCAAAATAGTTGAGTTACCATCAGATATTTCTAATTTGTTTTCATTGCAGTATCTTGATTTATCTAGGACAGAGATAAAGAAGTTGCCAATTGAGATAAAGGATCTCATAAAATTGAAGAGTTTGAAATTGTATTGTACACATAAACTCTGTTCCATTCCACGAGGACTAATATCATATGGTAATGAGTCCTTGGTAGAGGAATTAGACAGTTTGAAATACTTGACCACTTTACGTACCACCATAGCAAGTGCTGCCGTGTTGAAGAGATTTTTAAGTTCCAAAAAGTTACTGAGTTGCACTCATGCTCTATGCCTCATGATCTTCAATGGTTCAAACTCACTCAATTTATCATCTCTCCAAAATATAAAGCATCTCACTTGGCTTCGGATGGAAGATTTTAATACGTTGAGAGAGATTACGTTTGATTGGGTAGGGAAAGGAAAGGAGATAGTGGAGTGTAGCAATCTCAGCTCAATGGTGGAATGCTTCCATGGCCTTGGCACTGTGCACATCTATAGATGCCAGATGTTGAAAAATCTGACATGGCTTGTTTTTGCCCCACACCTCCTATATCTTACAATAGAAGAATGTGATAAAATGGAAGAAGTGATAGGTAAAGGTGCAGAGGATGGAGGAAATCTGAGCCCTTTCACGAAACTCATACGACTGCAATTATTTTGTCTACCACAACTGAAGAGTTTGTATTGGAATCCCCTGCCCTTTCTTCACCTAGACAGGATTGTTGTAGGCAGCTGTCCAAAGCTGAAGAAGCTGCCACTCAACTCCAGCAGTGCCAAGCAACATAGATGTGTGATTAGAGGAGAGGAAGAATGGTGGAATGAATTAGAATGGGAGGACGAAGCTACTCTAAATGCTTTTCTTCCCTGTTTCGAAGCCACATTTGAATAAGGAACATAGAGGTATGATTTCAGCCTGCCTTCAATTTTTATGCATTTCTCAAACAAAATATGATTGGAATGTGTATTATTCTTATAAATAGAAGAACTTTTAGAAGCTAATGTTAAAAAGCTAATGGTTTTTAAAAGCTGTTTAAAAAAAATGATATTAATTCTTCAAATTTGAAAATTTTTGTAAGTAATTTAAAAGATATGAGCTAAGTGTATACTTTTTGTGTAGAGTTTCTAATTTTTATATAAAATTTCTTAGTATTTTTCTATTTAAAAAAAATAAAAAACAAAAAATATACTCAAATGAGACCTTAGTTACTAATGCAAAATATTCCATGGGGAGTGGTAAGCCACTTTTTTATCTTTTTCCTCTCCTCTCCTCATTAATATTCCAATATCTTCAAAATAGAAGTAATTAACCCTCTAAATTTGCCAATTCTCTTCCTATTATGAACCTTTTGCATACTAATGGGAAATCTATTTGCAGACTTAATCTCAGTTGTGGGCATCTCAGGACATTGCTGTGATTGCACTGCTATCCAATCAAATTATATATCTAAGCTCGAAGAAGATCAACAAGCTTCAAGAAGTACTAGTGTACGTGCTTGTTGAGCCATACATGTGGAAGCCAAGTAATGCGCATGAAGACCAGATCTCGTTTGTTTTTATTTCAATATTCCTTTTGTTTTGAAGTTGTTTTTTGTTGTTAAGGGTGTGAGCATGTAAGTCATTGGTTCTTATTTCTTTTCTAGTTTGTTCCTATTTCTTAAGGGGAAATTAATGTTAGAATGATTTATATTCAAGCCTTTGTTTTGATGGAACAACATGTGTTTTCCTAATAGGAGGAGTTGACCACCTCCAAGCGTTAGCAAATTTCTTTTTATCTTTAAATTTTCTTATATTTTTTTAGTCCTTTGTGAGCTCATCAAGTGTAGTTGAGGAATGATGCAAAAAGAAAGATGGACCCGGCTAGGCAATACATAAAACAAAAAGGAAGTTTAGGCTTTTGCAGGTAACATTTCTAAGAGAAAGCTTATATGGAAGCTCAATTAATGTTTAAGTATGAAACAAAAAAGTGGTTTTTAGTAGTATTTTCGTATAAATAATGATTTTTTTTAGTACTTTACTAAGTTGCACTCAAGCATTAGGAAGTGATCTTAATGCTCTTAGAGTCACTTTCAAATGTCCCCTAAGAATACAAGTCTTTAAGACTGTGTTTGGTTTGTAACGAGGGAAATAAAGTGAAAAGTGGAAGAAAATAAAATAAACTGAAATTAAAATTTTATGCTTTGTTCTTATTTTATTTAAGTTTTAGTTATGAAATATTTTTGATCTTTATAATATTCAAGTGAGGACATAGTTGATGGTTGCTGGGGTTATAGTGGCAGGAAGGCAACTTAGATATGTAAGCTTGGAGAAAATCTGGAGGCTTTAAGAGCTGCAGTACTGCAAATTAAAGTTCAGTGAGCTAAAGAACAACCTGAGAAGGAAGGTCGATATGGCTGAGAGGCAACAAAGGAAGCGTTTGGATCAAGTACAGGGGGGCTTTCCAGGGTAGAAGCTGCGGCAACACAAGTCAATGAATTAATAGGAGATGGTGGCGGTCCTATTGTTGCATCTCCAGCAACAAGTTGGGAAAGAAAGTGGTCAGAAAGCTATGTACAACAAGTGGCTGCTCTAACGAGTGGAGGAGGCTTCAAGGTGGTGGATGGCGGACAGTGATGTAGCATTGATGTATTGACACTATGAGTCATGTAATTCTTTTGTGTCTTTTTCTACTTCGATTCTTAGGATAGTTTTGGCTGAATATTAATTGGTTATCTATGTAACAAATCTAACACAAGACAATCTTCCCATCCCAAGCCTAGATCTCATATATAAAACTGAACTAGCTTCATGGAGATCACAAATGAATTTTAATAAGATATATCAAGCCTAAAAAGGAAATTAAGAAGAAGAAGAAGATTTCAAAAAGAGTGCATTTCTAGTTCAACTTTAGGATTTCTTTGTGAAATTGTCGGTGTACTAGAATTTTAATGCATTACATTCTTTATTTATATACCTAACTCTCCTAAGTTGATCCAAGAGCTAAGTTGATATTAATTCTTTGATTAGTGAGATGCTTTCTAGGTTCATGCGGATCATAAATGAACCTCAAGCTTTGAGAAGATCTATATTGAAGTTGAAAAGGTCATGAAGATCCAAAAGTCTCCTACAAAGAAGTGAGAAGTAAAGGTGATAGCAATTCAAGAAGCAAAGGGATGTCACTAATCTTCCTCTTGAAGAACTCATGGGTCACTTATGACTCATGATATTAATATGAACAAGCATCAAAGGGTTGAAGAGAAGGAGAATGATGTTGTATTTGAATTTTCAACAATTTATGATGAACAAGAGAGAAGATGAAGACCTTGACCTCATTTCAAAGAAATTCATAAAATATATTAAGTTTGAGAAGATGAAGTTCTGTGTATTTTTTTCTTATAAAAAATATAATTTATGATTTTATTATAATATTATTATTCATGTTTTACTAAAAACTATTTATTTTTAATAAAACTTAAATTGAATTAAATTTATATTATATAAATTGAATTACAATGTTTTTACAAAACCAAAATAAAAAAATTATTTTTAAAAACATTAAACAAGTTTAATTTTTTTGTTTTTTTATTTTTAAAAACTACTTTTAAAAACAATTTAATAAACACCTTTATTTTTATGAAATATTAAAAATTATTTTTTATTTTTTAACTTAAACACAGTTTTTAATCGGTTTGAAAAACCATGCCCAAATCTCCCTTAAAATTAGCTGTAAACATTTAAAAAAAAAAAGAAAAAAGCTTCATACCATTTGGGCCCCTCTATATGACATTAAAGCCATAGAAGGATAGAAAGTCTCCGTGCATAGTCTTCCCTAGTCTTGTCTCTTATGGTCATCGCGCTCTTCCAGCCGCAGAACCAAACAGTATTAATCTCCTTTTGTATTGCTCCCTAGCAGCCTTCTTTCTCATCATTGTCTTTCTAATTTCTTGAATTTCAGGTGTTTATTTTTCAGGTTCCTGAGAGCATGGATTGTGTGAGCCCAATCTTAACTATTGCCACTCATCTGTTCGATTGCACCGTCACGCGTGCCTCCCATATCCGTGGTCTCCCAGAAAATCTTGAAAGCTTGAGAAAGGAAATGGAGCTACTGAACCTGTAGGGAATTAAACCGAATTCCCAACCCGTGAGAAACAAAATTAAAGAAAACACACGCCAAAGAAAAGATAATCACACGCACAAGACAGTATTTACGTGGTTCGGCAATTTGCCTACATCCACGGAGTTGCAGGGATATCACTATTATCAGGAAAGAATTCAGAGTACAACCTAGCGGCTACAATATTCTCTCTATATATATAACACGACAACCCCACCACACTAAAAAACCCTAATCATAAAGGGTGGTTCCACAATGGGCTAAACGGCCCAACAGGCCTCAATAAATCTCCCATTAAAAAGCCATGCAATATTATTCGGGTCGGGTCGTCAAATTGGATCAAACAAAACTAGGCTCCACAAAGCCCAACAAATCTCCCACTTGGAGACTAGTCCAATCACCAACATCAAACCGCTATCCTCCAAGAAACAATCCCTCATCCCTACAACTTATCCTCCTGTCCTCAAGCTAGAAGACCAATTGAAGCTGCGCACAGCTTCAACTTCTCAATAGTGACACCCTTAGTCAACATGTCTGCAGGGTTCTTAGATCCACAAATCTTCTCAAGTATTACCAGTTTATCCTCAACAAGATAACGGATAAAGTGGTATTTTGTTTGTATATGTTTCGACTTTGAATGAAAAGCCGAATTTTTGGCAAGAAAAATTGCACTCTGACTGTCACTGTGTAGAATGCCCATCTCCTGCTTCTTACCCAATTCATCTAAGAAACCATGTAGCCAAATCATCTCCTTTCCAGCTTCAGTTGCTGCAACATACTCGGCTTCTGTAGTAGACAAAGTAACAATCTTCTGTAGATTTGAAACCCATGATATAGCTGTACCACCTAGAGTAAAAACAAACCCAGTAGTACTCTTTCTACTATCAATATCACCAGCAAAATCAGCATCTACATAACCCTGCAATTTCAAACTTGCACCTGTGAAGCAAAGACATGTATTTAATGAACCCTTCAGATATCTTAGAATCCACTTGACTGCCTCCCAATGCTGCTTTCCAGGCCTACTCATGAATCTGCTCACAACTCCCACTGCATGTGCAATGTCTGGCCTTGTACACACCATAGCATACATCAAGCTACCAATAGCTGAGGCATAGGGCACCTTGCTCATATGGTCCCTTTCTTCTTCTGTCTTCGGTGACTGTTCTTTGCTTAGTTTGAAATGGCTCCCCAAGGGTGTGCTCACTGGTTTAGCTTCATTCATGTTGAACCTGCTGAGAACTTTCTTCACATACTCTGATTGTGAAAGCTTCAATGTACCATTAGCCTTATCTCTAATGATTCTCATACCAAGGATTTGCTTTGCAACTCCCAAATCCTTCATTGCAAATTGTTTGGACAATTGCTTCTTCAGATAATTAATCTTCTCAATGTCAGACCCTGCAATAAGCATATCATCCACATACAACAGTAATATGATGTAAGAATTGTCAAAAGACTTAACATAGCAACAGTGATCAGCTTCACATCTCTTGAACCCAATTCTATGCATAAAACTGTCAAACTTCTTGTACCACTGTCTAGGAGCTTGTTTAAGGCCATACAAGCTTTTTCTCAGTTTGCAGACTAGATTCTCTTGTCCCTGAACAATGAACCCTTTTGGCTGAATCATGTAAAGGTCTTCCTCCAAGTCACCATGAAGGAATGCTGTCTTCACATCTAACTGCTCAAGATGTAAGTTTTCTGCAGCCACCATTCCTAGTACAAGTCTGATTGTTGACATTTTCACAACTGGAGAAAATATCTCTGTGTAGTCAATGCCCTCCTTCTGCTGGAACCCTTTAACAACTAATCTGGCCTTGTAACGTTTACTACCATCATGCTCATTCTTTATTCTGTATACCCACTTGTTGTGCAAAGCCTTCTTTCCTACTGGCAATTCAGTCAATTCCCATGTCTGATTCCCTAACAAGGAATCCATCTCATCCTTCATGGCTAACTCCCACTTGCTTGAATTCTCATCTTGCAAGGCTTCATCATAACACTCTGGCTCACCGCCATCAGTCAACAGGAGATAATTTAAAACAGGTGAATAACGCTGCGGAGGTCTAATGTTCCTGGAAGATCTGCGAACTTCAACTACAGGTGTACTCAGATCTACCTGTGAATTTACATTCTCCTTATCTTCTTCACCCCCCTTCTGGACAGTACTTTCAGTCAATTCATCTAAGTTGACAAACTTAGATTTCTTTTGATCTATCTCTGTAACATCTGACACTACAGTTGACCTGTCCTTGTACATAACCTGTTCATTAAATATCACATTTCTACTTCTGATGATTTTCCTGTTTTGTTCATCCCAAAACCTATAGCCAAATTTCTCATCACCATAGCCAATGAAAAAACATATTTTTGACTTTGCATCAAGTTTGCTACGAGCATCAGAATCAATATGAACATAAGAAACACAACCAAAAACTTTTAAATGTGAAAACTTCACCTCTTTACCGCTCCAAACCTCCTCAGGAAGTCTGAATTCCATGGGAACTGATGGTCCTCGGTTTATCAGGTAAGCTGCAGTACTAACAGCATCAGCCCAAAAAGTTTTTGGTAGTCCAGCATGCAACCTCATACTTCTAGCACGCTCATTGAGAGTTCTATTCATGCGCTCAGCCACACCATTCTGCTGTGGTGTCCCAGGAATGGTCTTCTCCATCCTAATTCCCTGTGCAGCACAATACTCATTGAACCCTCCATCTATGTACTCTCCTCCATTATCTGACCTCAAACATTTTACTTTCAAACCTGTTTCTGTCTCAACCATGGCCTTCCACTTCTTAAAAGTTTCAAATACATCAGATTTATTTTTCAGAAAATAAACCCATACCTTTCTACTTGAGTCATCAATAAAAGTGATGTAGTACCTTGAACCTCCTAGGGATGCAACCGGAGAAGGCCCCCACAAATCAGTGTGTACTAGTTCCAATTTTTCAGCCTTCGGTGTCCTGCCAGTTTTCAAGAAGCTTACCTTTTTTTGTTTTCCTAAGATGCAACTTTCACACATGTCAAAATCAATGGATTTCAATTCTGGTAGTTTTCCTTTTGACAACAGCATCTTCATCCCTTTCTCACTTATGTGACCAAGTCTACGATGCCATAGGCTTGTATCAGTACTTGCATCAGCAACTGCAATTGTGTCTCTTGGACATGAGGTCATATACAAAGTACCAGTCTTCTTTCCACGAGCCAATACCCTAGCTCCCTTTGTAACCTTCCAAGTACCACCAACAAATAATATCGCATGTCCTTCATCATCAAGTTGTCCAACAGAAATCAGATTCCTCCTCAGGTCAGGAATATGTCGAACCTTCTCCAGTAACCAAACAGACTCATTAGGCAACGATATCCGGATGTCTCCCAGACCCACAACATCCAAGGCTGAACCATCAGCCAAATACACCTTACCAAAATCACCTGCAACATAATTCTGTATGATTTCTCGGTGTGGAGTGGTATGAAACGAAGCTCCTGAATCCAAAACCCAATCATCAAGTGGACTGTCTACTGCAAGAAGTAATGCATCCTGTACCTCTTCTGTTACAGCATTAGCAGAATCATCTTCATTCTTCTTCTTAGGGCTTTTGCATTGCCTTTTAAAGTGACCTGTTTTCCCACAATTCCAACATTGTACTTGTTGGCCTGATCTAGATTTGCTTCTGTTTCGATTAGAATTTCTGGAATTTGATCTACCCTGATTTGAATTTCTGTTATTACCTCTGCCTCTTGTCTCAAGGTTTAGGGCAGAACCAGATCCTGAGGTTTCTCCTGCATCTCTTCGGCGAATCTCCTCAGCCAGAATTAAATCTCGTATATCATTGTACTTGAGCTTTTCCTTTCCCGTAGAATTGCTTACTGCCATCCTCATTGCCTCCCAACTGTTTGGCAAAGAAGCTAAGACGATCAGAGCACGAATCTCATCATCAAAATCAATTTCTACAGACGACAATTGATTTGTGATTGTATTAAATTCATTCAGATGTTGTGCTACTGATGCATTCTCTGCCATCTTCAAATTAAACAATTTCTTCATCAGATGCACCTTATTGTTTGCGGACGGCTTTTCATACATACCGGACAAAGCCTTCATCAAATCTGCTGTGGTCTTCTCCTTTACAACATTATGTGCAACAGACCTAGACAGAGTTAACCTAATAACTCCTAGAACCTGTCTGTCAAGAAGCGCCCATTCCTCAGCCTTCATACTCTCAGGTTTTGTCCCCAAAAGAGGCAGATGCAATTTCCTCCCATAGAGATAATCTTCAATCTGCATCCTCCAATACGCAAAGTCTGTGCCATCAAACTTTTCTATTCCAGACGCCTTTCCTGCTTCCTCTGCCATTGCTCCCACTCAAACCTAACCCTAGGCTCTGATACCAGTTGTAGGGAATTAAACCGAATTCCCAACCCGTGAGAAACAAAATTAAAGAAAACACACGCCAAAGAAAAGATAATCACACGCACAAGACAGTATTTACGTGGTTCGGCAATTTGCCTACATCCACGGAGTTGCAGGGATATCACTATTATCAGGGAAGAATTCAGAGTACAACCTAGCGGCTACAATATTCTCTCTATATATATAACACGACAACCCCACCACACTAAAAAACCCTAATCATAAAGGGTGGTTCCACAATGGGCTAAACGGCCCAACAGGCCTCAATAAATCTCCCATTAAAAAGCCATGCAATATTATTCGGGTCGGGTCGTCAAATTGGATCAAACAAAACTAGGCTCCACAAAGCCCAACAGAACCTTCGAAGTGAAGATGTAAGGACAAGAGTGGAACTTGGAAAGCAAGAACATATGACAACCAGAAGGGAAGTGGAAGGCTGGCTTCAGGACGTTGGTAAGGAGGACAGTGAAGTGGCTGCAATTCTCCAAGAAGGGGATGGAGCACTAGAGAAGGTTTGTCTTGGAAGATATTGTAATATTCGGTCGAGCTACAAGCTTGGAAAGAGAGTGAGTGGAAAAATCACGCGGGTGAGGGATCTAACAAGCAGAGGAGATTTTGAAACTGTGGCATACAGGTTGCTTCGTGATGTTGTGGATGAATTACCTCTTGGGCGTACCGTGGGCTTAGATTCCTTGTATGAGAAGGTGTGAAGCTTCCTCGCTCAAGATTCAATAGGAATTGTCGGATTATATGGAAAACACGGAATTGGAAAAACAACACTAATGAAGAAAATCAACAATGCTCTCCTCGAAACAAGACACGACTTTGATACGGTGATTTGGGTTTCACTGTCCAAGCAAGCAAGCGTGAGAGCTGCTCAAGACGTGATTGGAAACAAATTACAGATCATTGATAGCATGTGGCAAAATAGAAGTCAGGATGAAAATGCTATAGAAATATTCAAAATCATGAAAACAAAAAGGTTTTTGCTGTTTTTAGACAATGTACAGAAACCACTTGATCTCTCAGATATAGGAGTTCCTCTTCCTGATGCTCGAAACAAGTCTAAAGTAATAATCGCAACTCGATCATTGAGAATATGCAGTGAGATGGACGCTAAAAGGTATTTCTAGTAAAGCCTTTGGCATGTGAAGAAGCCTGGACTTTATTCAGCGAGCTCGTCGGAGAGGATACTCTAAATTCTAGTCCCGGGATACAACAGCTTGCCCACAGCACTTTGGAGAGATGCCAAGGTTTGCCATCTGCCATCATAATGGCTGGACGAACATTGGCTGGCTGCAAGATTGTCAGGGAATGGGAACAGTTAACACAAGAGCTGGAGGACCTCATAAAAGAAGAAATTTCAGGTATGGAGGATCAATTGTTTCATGTTTTGAAGCTAAGTTATAATAGCTTACTCTATGAATCACCAAACTTTGTTTCATATATTGCTTTATATTTCCCAGGAAATATGTAATTAGGAATGTTCTATAATCTTATAGAACATTTCTATGCAGGGGAAGACAGGTTGCCTCATGCTGTTGTAGATGAAATGCCTCTTGGGCATACCGTGGGCTTAGATTCGTTGTATGAGACAGTTTGCAGCTGCCTTACTGGATATCAAGCAGGAATTATTGCATTATACGGAACAGGCGGTGTTGGAAAACAACACTAATGAAGAAAATCAATAACGAGTTCCTCAAAACAAGTCACCAATTTGATACAGTGATTTGGGTTACTGTCTCCGAGAAAGCAAGTGTGAAAGCTGCTCAAGAGGTGATTCGAAATAAATTACAAATCCCAGATAGCATGTGGCAGGGTAGAACAGAGGATGAAAGGGCTACAGAAATATTCAACATCATGAAAACAAGAAGGTTTGTGCTACTTTTAGATGATGTATGGCAACGACTTGATCTCTCAAAAATAGGAGTTCCTCTTCCAGAAATTCGAAACCGGTCCAAAGTAATAATCACAACTCGAATTCAGGAAATATGCAATGAAATGGAAGTTCAAAGGATATTTAGGGTAGAGTGTTTGGCACAGGAAGAAGCCTTGGCTTTGTTCCTGGAGAAAGTCGGCGAGAACACTCTAACTTCTCACCCTGATATATCACGGCTTTCTGAAAAGATGGCAGAGTGGTGCAAAGGCTTGCCGCTTGCCCTTATTACTGTTGGAAGAGCAATGGCTAATAAGAATTCTCTCCATGAATGGGATCAAGCAATCCAAGAACTGGAGAAATTCCCAGTGGAAATTTCAGGTATGGAGGGTCAGTTGTATAATGTTTTGAAATTCAGTTATGAGAACTTAAGAGATGATATCACCAAATCTTGTTTCATATACTGTTCTTTTTTTCCAAAGGGATATGAAATTAGAAATGATGAGCTTATAGAACATTGGATTGGGGAAGGGTTTTTTTATGGTGTGGACATATATGAAGCACGCAGACGAGGACACAAAATCATTGAAGACCTAAAGAATGCATGCTTGTTAGAGGTGGGTGATGGATTTAAAGAATGTATCAAGATGCACGATGTGATACACGACATGGCTCTATGGATAGGTCAAGAATGTGGAAAAAAGATAAACAAGATTTTGGTGCGTGAATCTCTTGGGCATGTTGAGGCTGAGAGGGTTACCAGCTGGAAGGAGGCAGAAACGATATCATTGTGGGGATGGAATATCGAGAAACTCCCAGGAACGCCTCATTGCTCTAATCTCCAGACTCTCTTTGTGAGGGAGTGTATCCGACTGAGGACCTTTCCAAGAGGATTCTTCCACTTCATGCCTCTCATAAGGGTTCTAGATTTGTCAGCTACACCTTGTTTAACGAACTTACCTGATGGCATTGATGGATTGATGAACTTGGAATACATTAATCTTTCAATGACAAAGATAAGAGAGTTGCCGATTGGGATCAAGAAGTTGACAAAACTGAGGTGCTTGTTACTTGATGGTTTGCCTCCATTTGTAATTCCTCCACATGTGATATCAAGTCTGTCATCATTGCAGTTGTTTAGCATGTATGATGGAAATGCTTTATCTTCTAACCATGAACACTTGTTGGAGGAATTGGAGTCCATAGAATCTATGGATGAGATATCTCTCTCATTCTGTAGTGTTGTAGCTCTCGATAAATTTCAGAGCTCTGACAAGCTACTAAGGTGCATAAGAAGATTAAGTCTACATGACTGCAAAGATTTCATATTTCTCAAGCTATCCATAGAATTTCTGAGCTATTTGGAGACTCTTGTCATATTCAATGTCATTCAATTGCATATAATGTGCATTAAAGATGTGGGAAATGAGGGAAGTAAAGGATTTGAAGAATCTTATCATATGCTCAGTCCTGATTTGAGAGACAGAGGCAGACAACACTTCCACAGGCTTCGTCATGTAAAGATTTGGAGTTGTCCACAATTGCAGCACTTGATGTGGCTTATTTATGCTGTACACCTTGAGTCGCTTAATGTTCAATTCTGTGAATCCTTGACAGTAGTGATACCCACCATTACCAGCGGATTCTCAAGACTCGCATCTCTAGTATTAGGTGGCATGCCAGTGCTGAGGAGGATCTTTTCGGGGCCTTACACTTGCCTTCATTGGAAGTGATCTCTGTGATCAATTGCCCGAGCCTAAGGAGCCTCCCATTCTATTCAAATAGTGCCACCAAGAGCTTAAAGAAAATTGAAGGAGATCTGACCTGGTGGGAAAGCTTGGAATGGGAGGATGGATCTACGAAGGAGATTTTCGCCAATTATTTTTCTCCACAATACTTGGCCGATCCAATTCATCACTCAGGTATTAAGTGTTGTATGAGATTGAAAATTTTACACTTAATTATTAAATATTAAAAGAAGCAACTCATAGGAAGGTACTACTTGCACAAAACAGGGGAAGCGAAGGGAAAGAAGATACTGGTGGTAGAAGGTTCAACATCAAGGACAACCACCTAAACACAGCTTGTGGATGGCATACAGAAGTTGGAACTCATGAGGGAACAGGTACCACCGACTCACTCTCCCTACAACAAACTGCCAACAGCTCGTATCATGTGCCAACCAAAACTCGAGTCTATTTTCAATTTGGGCATGCTTGAAAGTATTTTGGTTCAACATCAAGGACAACCACCTAAACACAGCTTTAGGCTTGGGCCATTGACTCCAATAAGATGTTGGGCCTTAGCTTTGTAAGTCGAGCTTTAATATTAAAATAAAACCATGTAATTATTTTTTACACTTTTTTATATATGTAAAAATCATTATTTTTCTAAAAAAAAATAGTAAAATCAGTCTCTTGTGAGAACTATTTTGTAAATAAAATAAAACCTAAACCGTTTTTTAAATTCTAAAAATAACATTTTTAAATAAAATTGGAAAATATATTTTAATTTGTAAAAATATTAATAAAAATTCACTTTTTGTAAATAAAATTACTAAATAATTTTTTAATAAAATGTGAAAGTCTTTCTCTTGTAAACAAAGTGGAATTCAAATATTTTTATTATAAGATTATTTTTCTAAATAAAAATTGCAAAATTATTTTCATGTAAATGAAGTCAGGTTGGAATATTTTCTATAAATAAAAAAACAAATTAAATATATATATATATATATATATATATATATATATATATATATATATATATTAAAAATGAAACTTCTTTTTGTAAATAAAATTTATTGAAATTACTGAACTTGAACTCTTTTATAAATGTGTTGTATTTTAAAAAGTAATCAAACCTTTCTTTCTTTAAAATCTCATAATAATATTTGTAAAAATTGAAAGAATTATTATTTTTATTTGTATTATAAAAATAATAAGGAGATTCATTTAAAAAAAAAATGTGAGAACGCACGATTGAATCAACGTTCTATATCAATGTTAATCAAGAAATCATTTTGTGAATAAATTTTGTAAGTTCTTGGAGATTAAATCAAAATTTGGATATATTATTCTTTAATGACATTGTTAAAGAAAATAATCTTGTTTCATAAATTAATCTAGTACATAGATCAAGTTGGATTTGCTATTATCATGTATATAAAATTACTAAAATAAAAATATGTTTTATGAACTTTTTAGTTGTGTACAATTGATCAAACTCTTTTTATCATGTAAGGGTGTAAAATCATAGTTTTTATCATTACTTTTGTTTTTATTTTATTATTTCATTTTTCTTTATTATTTATTTATTTTATTTTTTATTGGATCTTTATGTGATCTAGTTAATTAGGAATTCATGTTACCAATTATTTTTTGTAGTATTTTGTAATTTGGGCCTAATTTTAATTTATTTATGTGAATAAAATTCAAATTCTTAAAATCATTGTTAAACTAAATCTCATTTATATAAATAAAATTATGCAATTCAAGGACACTTTATTATCTTTTAGGAGAAGTCTTTGGAAAATAGAATTCAGAAGAAGCTTCTAGTTTTTTCCATAAGTTAATTTTGGAGTACAAAAGGAAGCAGTAGATCAAAGTCTTCACTGGATTCTCAATAAACTTCTTGTGGATGTAGCATTGATGTGTTATCAATCTAAACCATGTAATTCCCCTTTTGAGAATAGGATTCTTCATGACCCTCTCATGGACATAGCATTGATGCATTATCAATCGAAACCATGTAATTCTTTTGTGTTTTTTATTGTTTGAGTTTTCTACTTTGATTCTTATGATAGTTTTTGTTGAATGTTAATTGGTTAAGTATGTGATAATTGTTGTGTCTCTACCAATTGTATATCGAGGTGGCTTGTTTTTGTGTTTACTGAACTCATTTTTTCAAACATAAATTAAATGTTAAAATATGAACTCATATTTTGAAAAAAGATAAGTTTAGTGTTGATGTTTTTTGATGAAGAAAGTTGAATTTCAATAAAACTTATCTTTTCAAAAGATAAATTTAATAATAAAAATGAATTGATTTTTAATATGATTATTTATATAATCATGTTTTGGAAAATGAGTTCGCTTTTCATATTAAAATCATATTTTAAAAAAAATGACTCACTTTTACATTAATCTCATTTTTTTAAATGAGAAATTCTTCGTGAAATTTAATTAATTTGATGGAAACAATAGTAGTTTTAGTATTTTTTTTTTATACAAGTTAATTTTTTTAAATTGTTTTTCTTGTGCTAGAAAACCCCATAGTATAGATATAGTAGAGGTGTTAATTAATTTGATATAAACAATACTAGTTTTAGAATTTTTTTATATAAGTTAATTTTTTAAAATTGTTTTTCTCGTGCTAGAAAACCCCATAGTAGAGGTGTTTAGTGGGATCATGATTCTTAATTTATTTTATTTTAATATAAGAGAGTATATCTCCACATAAAACGGGGAAACAAGAGTGTAATAAATGGACCATGAAAGTTTCCAAGATAATTAGCTTTCATAGGTTTTAACTATTTAAAAAATTATGTGCTTTGTTAAATATTTTTAACTTTATTTTTAAAATGAAAGAGGGTTGCTATCATGCATTTGAGACAATAATTTTAAAGTTATTTGTCAAATAAGTTCAGGTTCTATTTGATTGTTAAAAAATTAAGAAAAATATTAAAAATAATAAAAAATAAAAATACATTTAAAGTTAATACGTTTTTTTTTGTATAATAAATAAATTGATCATATTATAGTATCGAAAGATACTTTTTCGATACCACACCGAAAAGGTACCTTAATGAGGTGGTGCCATGTAACATTTTTAGGTTCCATTGTTTGTACCACAAACCTATTCTTTTGTACTTTTCTACTTGATTCATTTATTTATACCTTCATCTAACAATGTAGATTTCATTAGACATTATCTAAAAGCTTAGATTTGGAGTTTGATAGAAATAGTTAACTTAGCATTTTCCCGTCAAATGCCTGTTTAATTACACAAAAAAGGAAAAAAAAAAAGGTTTATTTCATTCTATTGCTATTGTTTTGTGTTTAGGACAAATTATTATTTATGAAAATTTTCCCAATAAGTGGTATTAGAGCTTTTTTGGTTATTCTTAAGGTGGTTTCTTGTGCTAATTAAATGGAGGAATCCAATGGAGTTAATATTATGATGAGACTAATGACTTCAAATTATTCCATTTGGAAGCCAAGAATGAAGGATATGTTATTTTGACATGATTTAGAAGACACTATCTGGGTAATAGTGCTAAGCCATCCGATATGACTGATGAGAAATGGAAAAAGTTTAATAGGAAAACAATTAGCAAAGAAAGGTAATTGGTTGATAACAGTGTGTTTAATCATGTTGCTTATGAGACTAATGCTCATGTATTGTGGAATGCATTTAGGAGATGTATGAGAGAAAAACTATACAAAACAAAGTTTTTTTGTTTAGAAAGCTTATGAACTTGAATACAAGGATGAAACTCCTATTATAGAGCATTTGAATACCTTCCAAGGTCTACTAAATTAGTTGACATCTATGGAGATGAAATTGAATGATGAGATACACGCTTTAATCTTATTAAGATCTTTGTCAAACACTTGAAAAACTCTTGTTGTTTCATTTAGCAATTTTGCTTCGATTTATACCATAAAGATGGTAAAGAAAAGCATGTTATATAGATTGGAAAAAGGAGAAAGGAGTAAGGGATAACTATTCAAATGTAGACACTTGTTAAGAGAGGCAAGAGAGAAGCAAAAGTAGAGCTTCTAATAACCATGATAAGTCATGAGGAAAAATCCAAGTTAAGAAAAGCTTTTATTTGTTTCCATTGCAATAAGCTAGGGCGTAAAAGTCTGGGTACATAGTTTTTAAAAGAAAGCAAAATGGTGAGAAAATCAATGACAAGAAGGAAAACAAAATGTTGCAACTACAGTTGATGGTGATGTTTGCATGATTTGTCTAGTGACATTGTTAACCTCACATGTCAAGATACTCATTGGGTTTGTGATTTTGGTGCTTCATACCATGTAACTTCCCGTTGTGATTACTTCTCATCCTATACTACAAACCATTTTGGTCATGTAAAGATGGGGAATGATGTAGAGTGTAAAATTATCGACATGGGAGATGTTCACTTAGACACTAATACTAGGTGTAAGCTGATTTTGAAGAATGTTAAATATATTCCAGATATCCGCCTTAATTTGATTTCCATCGATGTACTTTATGAGGAAGGCTATTATAATTATTTTGGTAAAAGAAAATGGAAGCTTACCATGGGATCTTTAGTAATAGTAAAGGCAAAGAAGTACAACTCTCTTTACAGGATGGAGACCAACTCTTATGAAAGAGAAGTGCTTGTTGTTGATGGCTCTTCCATTGAACTCTATCACAGTCGTCTCAGTAGCTTAAGTGAAAATGGGATGAGGTTTCTAAGAAACAAGTAATACCTAGCTTGGAAAGTGTAGATCTAAAGGTATGCACTTATTTCTTTACTAGTAAAATAACATAGAGTTGCATTTAAAAGTTTTCCTCAATCTAGAAAATCTAATGTGTTAGATTTGATTCATATTGATGTGTGCTCTATGGGATGCTAAGAGTCATGGTGGTGCTCAATATTATGCCAATTTTGTTGATGACCACTTTAAGAAAAGTTTGGCCTTTTCTTTAAGAACTAAAACTTGGTACTTGAAAGTTTAAAGATTTTTCCATGCTATTATTGAGAAGGAAACAGGAAAGAAGCTAAAATGTGTATGTGTAGATAACAATGAGAGTACATGGTCTATTTGAGGAGTACTGTAGAGTTCATGGGATCAAGAATGAGAAGGCAATGCAAAAAACACCAAAACATAATGGAGTTGCAGAGAAAATGAACCGTTGTAGACCCTCAATTTTGTCCATCGACACTTGCATTATCTTAGGGGTGTCACATGCACCCAATTTTTTCCATATGGCACCGCCATGACCCCCTTTTGGGCTTGATCGGTTTTCGAGCCTTGTGTAGGTTCATCTGCGGTCCAATGTTGTGTGAGTGTGTAGTTTATTTTGGGAGTGCTGTCATGACCAATTCCTTAGTTGTCCATATCATGCTAAAAGAAGAAAGTGAGGTCTCCCCAAAACTTCAGTTCAGTTGGAGTTCATAGGAGCAGGTTCGAATACAGAGCACTTGGGCTTGTTTCGATCATATCTCCCTCATTCGAACTCGGAATCGCGCACTGTTTTTTTTTTTTTTTTTTTTTTTTTGGATTCCTCATTCTTCAAGGAACATTGTGTCAAAATTTGAGAATTTTTCTCAACCGGTCGATCGGTTGGGCAACTGGCTCAACCGGTTTGATAAGTTTTTTTTTGCCAATCGGTCGACTGGTTCGTAGGGGCTGCTAGCGAACGACTCTGTTTTTGGCATTTTTGGTGCTCTTGTTCAGGCTGGTTCGAGCCTTGGTGCTTCAGATAGGTTTGGAGAATGGTTTTAGGTCCGATTTGGGCCATTTCAGGTTGATTGCAACCCACCTTGAATCCATGTGGATTCTTGGCAGGCAAGAAATTATGAAGTTATGAGGGGCAGCTGCCCATCTCGTGAAGTGGAGAGCTAAATGAGTTGGGGTTTTGAGGCTGAAGGTGGGGATTTTCAAAGCTGAAAGGGAAAGAAAATGGTGTGGTGCGGATGCTGAGGATTAAAAAGTTTGGATGAAGGAAGAAAGAGGAGACGTTTGGAGATGAAAAAATGGGGTTTTTTGAGAGATCCTGGGGGGACTCTACAGGAACTGAAAGCGTGGGGGAAAAGTCTAGGGGTCTCTGAGAGTTTGGCACTTAGAGAGAAAGAAAAGAAAAGAAGAAAAGAAAAGAAAAATGGAGGTTTGAGAGGAGAGAATGGGAAAGGTTTTTAAAGAAAAATAGAGAGAACGGGAAAGGAAAAAGGATCTTGAGGGAAAAAAATGATTTCTTTGGTTTGCCTTGGTAAGAAAAAAAAGAGATCGTGATCACCGGTCTTGAGTGGATTTTGCAGAAGGAGAATCAATCTCACTTGAAGCTGAGGAACACCTCTCAAAGGCTGGTTCTTCAGGGTACATTTCTAGTACTCTCAGAATTCTTGCTTATATTCAATTCCTCATTTTGGTCGTTTCAGAATGCTTAATGTTTTATTGATTGGTGTGGACGAAAAGGGCCACAAATTGCTATGTTGAAATTCGTTATTTGTCTATTTTCCATGTTCTTCATTCAGTTGATGCCATTGATCCCGTTTGATTTTGTTCATGTTAAAAATCTGTTTTGAATCATTCCCCCGTTTCAGCCCATGAATCTACCCCTAAAATGAGGTTATTTATGTTCATCTTTTGCTCATCATTCCTTGGGAATTTGTTTTAATGTTTTCATCTATGCTTTCTACTTTTTTTTTTTTTTTTTTTTTTTACGGTGTTAGAGTCCTTGTCTATGTGTTTGAGCCTATATTGGAGAATGACAGAGGCTTGGATATAAGAGATAAGTCTGTCCAATTCTGGAAGGTTTTGTGTTAATGGATTAATGCCCGAACGGGTGGCTTCCTTTGCCGCCATGGCATGGGCGGCGCCTCTTTTAGGTGGTTGCATGTGGATGTCCGTGTGGCCGAATTTTCAGCTGGGTTTCTTGAGTTCAGGGGGGCTGCATTGTTGGTTGATTAATGAGCTCTGTGGCCTTAGTTTTGGCTCGGGATTGGCCTTTTACAAGGAACACGTTGCATTGTTTCGGCTTGTTCTTTCTCATTCGGGCTCGGAATTGAGCACTGTTTTTTTTGTTGGGTTCCTTATTCTTTGAGGAATTTGATGGTAAAGTTTCAGAATTTTCATCAATTGGTTGGATCGGTTGGGAACCGGTTCAACAGGTTTTGCTAGGCAGCCCCATTTTATAAACACATTACATTGTTTCAGTCAGTTCTCCCTTATCCAGGCTCAGAATTGAGCGCCGTTTTTTTTGGATTCCTTATTCTTAGAGGAATATTCTGGTAAAGTTTTAGAATTTTCTCAATTGTTTGAACTAGTTGGGAACCGGTTCAATAAGTTCTGCTAGGCAGCCCCAGTTTTAGCATGTTTTGCCCCCATTTTTGTTGTGGCTTAAGCCCTTAGGCTCCAAGGCACTTGTGGGCCACCTGATTACTACTCAAAAAGTGCTATTTGATAGCTTGTTATTAACCATTTTAAACACTTTTGAGTAGTAGTTATTGCCTTTTAACCCAATTAACATGTTAAAGCCCATTTGCAATCAATTCTAATCAAATTGTCTTAAGTTTTGGTGTTTTGATAGCTTTTTGATCACCAAAGCAATATGAGATTGAGGAGAGTTATATGGAATCCTTGGCAAAGAAATGGAAAGAGCAGAAGCATGAAGAATCAAAGCTTTGAAGCCCTTTGCCATAAGCAAAGTTGAAATGCAAGGAGGGGAAGCAAAGAGAATCCAGTCATGAAGCATTCTTGATGACAGTCATGTCAACCACTTTTGGAGCACTTCATGATGTCCAATTTATGCATGCTATATGTCATTTGAGAGCTTAGGAAGTCAACAATCTAATGCTTCAAACGGTACGCAATTCGGAGTTGAAATGAAGGAGTTACAGCCATTGGAAGCCAATCACTCCAAGCTAAAGGAAGGATTTAGCAAAGTGCTGCGAAATCACCCTTTTGTTGCGGAATGATTTCGCAGTCTTTTTGCACAGTGCTATGGATTTCCCCTGAAGTTTCATGACGCGATGGAAGCCAAACACCACAAGATGAAAGCCAACTTCGCAGCGCTGCGGAATCAGCCATTTGCTGCGAAGTGATTTCGCAGCCCTTTTTGTTCGTCTGCGAAATTTCGCAAACCTCTTTTTCACCTGCGAAATGGTCCTTAGTGCTTCCCGATATTTGTAACCGACACTTGGAGATATTTTTCTTCAGATTTTTGTTGCCTAAATCCCCAAATTCTCCTTGTATCCCACCAATTATAGGATTCCTTAGCTTTTAAGTTAGGAAAATGACTAAATATCCATGTAATAGCTATTAATGTAATTTTGATATAAATAGAGCCCGAGGAGCCTGTTTTGAGGGTGATGAACCTTTTGTAAAAGTTTCAAAGGAAGTAAAATACAGAGCTTGAGCTCTACTTTACCTTCTCACTTTGATTGTAGTTTTCATTTCCTAAGTTATGCACTCTCTGAGGAGCTTTCCCCAGAGAATGAGTAACTAAACCTTTTAGTTCCTTGGAGTTAAGGTTGCTGGGAAAGGTTCCAAGTGCAAGAATCAGAAGCTTTGTGGTTTCAGCTATGAATGAAAAGAAAGTGTGTCCCGTGAATGGTTTCTACGTTTTTAGTTAACTTAAAACGCCTTGGAGTCACCTGGGCCAACACTTGGTAAGGCAAGTGATCTCTATCCATGGAGATGCACTAGTTTACCCCTTGCGAGCCTCTGGGAGGTGACTTGAAGGTAGGATTTTCTAGAATTGCCAACACTTGGTAAGCTTTTGGACTCTAAGGAGACATCCATTAGTTATCTATTGCGAGCTTGTGAAAGGAAGTCCAAGGTTAAAGATCACCTTGAATGGTAAAGGCTAAGTGAGAGGCTCGAACCATTGCAAGTTGCATCAGTGAGAGAATTAAAGCTGAAATCCAATTGAGGGATGCATTTGTGCAGCACCTGTTAGAGAATTGACTTTATGTTAATTCTCTAATGCGAGGAATTGAACCAACTGACCGGAGCTATGCTATTGCATGAGGAACCTCCCCTGTGAACCTGAATCTCCAAGGAATGTTTTTCTTCTTAAGTAATTTCCATCACTTGCTGTGTTGTTAATCTAAGTCCAAACCTTTTTCAACCAAAGTTTGTGTTTTATTTCTTAAGCTAACCTTAAAATGAAACAGCACCAATTCACTTTGAATTGGTATCATTCTCAGTTTGGAAACCCTTCCCAGTGAACGATCCTAGAGCCACTATGCTATAGTAGCTTTTTCTTTGCTACCCTAGTTCATGGTGTAATAGGTTATAAATTTTTTTGATTACTCCCGCCATCAAGGAGCACCAGCTGAACACGAATCAGCTAAGACACCAATTAGGCATGAATCACCACCTTTAGGGTCAGAGTTCAGTTTGATTAGATATGTGAGCCCACTTCATGGATGGGAAGAATGTGGATTAAGCGAGCATGGTTTGGTTTGATGGAATTTAGAGGAATGTGTGCAAAAGAAAGCAAACCATTTATTTCATTTCGACCTGCTTCCCTCCCTTTTGGGTATGAGATTTGATGCTTGATTGAGAGTGCATATTGTATGCTTGTATTACTTGCCTCACCTTTTCCTTGCAGTGCATGGCTGGGGATCATAGGTATGCACTTCGACTTTGGATAATGAAATTCACATGAATGCTTGGTGCATGATTGCTATGTATATTTGTTGTGCATTTGAGCTTATTGACTGACCTCTTATGCAGTGTTTGGCTGGGGACCTCAAGTATGCACTCTGATTTTGACTTGTTGAGTGTATGTGCATGGTAAATACTAGGCGGGTCTATGTGATCCATGTCATTTGTTTAGCCCAAGGTTTGTTTGATCTTTGACCCATATATTCCCATATACCCAGTTCATTAGTAGAGATCGAGTTCCGGGCCTAGAGGGGTGCTACCTCGTATGAGGTACCTTCCTGATAGATAACCTGATCCCCGAAACCAGAATCTAGTTTTCGCAAACCGCTTTTTCCTGACTTGAGTCATGCTGGGGTTTTTGTTCTTACTTAAATTTTCCCCATTTAAAAATAAAAATAAAAAAGTAAGTGGTAACTCCAAACAAAACTGTTCCTCACTGGGATGAATTTTTCAAAACTCGAAAACCAGCTTTCCCTTTCACCTTTATAATAACGAGTCGAGCTGGTCGGTGGATCGGGTGAGGGTCCACAACTGTATTATCAATTAATGACATAATTAAGTGCATGCTCTCTCATGCAAATTTGCTTAAGTATTGTGGAGAAAGACAATGAGGATAGTTGTGGACTTAATAACTTTTGCCTTCAAATCCTTCAAAAGGTGTTGTGCTAAAAATGTATGGATAGAAAAAAATGTTGCTTATGAGTTTTTTACTGTAAGGCATTTGTACATATCCTAGAGATGAGAGAACCAAATTTGATAGTAGAACAAAACAATGTATCTTCTTGGGATATAACCATGAAGAATTTGGCTATAGATGTTGGGATCCGATTGATAAGAAAGTAATAAGAAGTGGAGATGTTGTCTTCTTGGAAGATCAATTTGTTGGCATCTTAGATCTAAGTAACAAAAGCAATACCAATTTTTTTAAAATTGAAATTTTAAGGTCAAAGCACTAACCTTTAGGTTTAGGTATTCCCAAATCTTAAATTCAAAGTGTTGAAGATGACCTTGAAGTTGTTGGAAGTCTTGTAAACCGACGATCTTCTACCCGATGACTCAACCTTGTTCTTGGCACACTTCTAGTGGAAAGGAAATGAGGATGGAGGTTATGACTCTCTTTCTCTCTGGATGGTGGAAGACAAAAGTTATGGAAACCTTAACCCCTATGGGGTATTTATAGTGAAATTAACTAGGCTTAAGTGACTTGAGTCCATATAGGTTTGGGTCACTTAATCTAGCCCAAAATGGGTTCTAATTGATTAATTAACCCAATAGAGTCTACTAATTAATCAATTAACCCAATCTAGAAACCTTGTTTACTTACCCTTATGTAACATTGCATAATTACCAAAACGTCCTTATGCACAAAAGTGAACATAGAGCTAATCCATCCCTCATAATCTATGCTAACAAGGTACTTGAGCTCAAAGTGGGGACCATTGGGACCCATAAGAGTATTGGCTCCCTCAGAATCCAATTCTGAAGTTGATTCAACATCTCACTATAGAGAATCAACTAAACTTCAATATCTTATGTAAATAACAATGAAACACTAAGTGCTTAGGTCCGTGACCTACTATCAACTACATGTAGACTCCTCATAAAATGGTATCTATAATCTAATAAGGAAGTGCTATCACCTATCAAGATTACCTCTCAAATCCTTGAGTTACAGATCCCACTTATTATGTGATCAACTGACATGTTCTAGCTTTAAGAAACATATGTCAAATTCCACTAAAGGAATTACTGTGGCCACAGATTTCATGATCACACGTCCTTTAGATCACCAATAGGAGATACTGTCTCAATTTCATGAGATATCATGATGTTGTAGACCTTCAATTTTGTCCCTTAACACTTGCATATATTTTGGGGGTGTCGCTCGCACCCGACCTTTGTATGTCACGACCATAGGACCCTTTTTGGGCTTAATCAATTTTCGAACATCACACGAGTTCAACCTATGGTTCAATTTAGTGCGAGCGTTTGGTCCATTATGAAATGTTGTCATGGTCGATACCTTGGTTCGTATCATGCTATGGGATAGAGGTTAAGGTCTCCACAACCTCAGTTTAGTTGGAGGTCATGACAGAACACATTGGCTTGTTTTAGTCATTTCTCTCTCATCCGAGCTCGGAATTGCGCACCATTTTTTTGTTGGATTCCTTGTTCTTCAAGGAATATTCTATCAAAATTTGAGAATTTTTCTCAACCAGTTGACCTGATGGGCAACCAGCTCAACTGGTTAAGCAAGTTTTCTCAACTGGTCAACAGGTTGCCAACCGGTCGACTGATTCGTCGGGGCTACTTGCGAACAACTCTGTTTGTAGCATTTTTGGCACCCTTTTTCTGGCCGGTTCGAGCCTAGGTGCTCCAGATAGGTTAGAGGATGGTTTTAGGTCCGATTTAGGTTATTTCGACGGTTTGATTACAACCCACCTTGAATCCATGTGGATTCTTGGTGGGTAAGGAAATATAGAGTTATGAGGGGTAGTTGCCCACCTCGAGACCGAAGGAGGAAATGACTGGGATGAGATTCCGAGGTTGACAGTGGGTGATTCCATAGCTGAAATGAAAGGAAAATAAGAGGGTCAGTGAGGAAAAAAAAAACATTTTCAGAAGATGAAAAAAGAGGTTTTGGAAAAATCCTGGGTAGAAAGACTTTGTAGAGGGAGAATTGAAAGCATGGGGGGAGGTTATGGGCATCTCTGAAGGTTTGACATCTAGAGAGAAAGGAAAAAAAAAAGGCTGAGAAAAAAAAAAAGAAAATGGGGTTTTTCAGAGGGGAAGGAAAAAATGAGGTTTTGAAAATTCTGGGTGAGGATACTCTGTTGGAGGACGACTGAAAATGTGGGGGAACCCTTGGCATCTCTGAGGCCTCTGCATCTAGAGAGAAAGAAGAAAGAGATAAGGGAAAAAGAAAAACTAATTAAGAGAGAAGCTTCAATTAAGAGGGAATAGTCCACTGCCATTGAAGGCTAACACACACCATTTTTAGCATCTCACCATCTACGCTTCAGACCAATAGAACTGCATTAGCATCACCATTTTCCGTACCTCCAAGAAAGATTACAGCTGAAAGTAGAGGTTAGTGATCTCCGTTTTAAATTAAAAATGAAGATATCATAAAAGTTAATTTAGTTATCGTTGTTGTTTTTCTAATTGATTTAAAAATGAAGATGCTATAACAAGCGATTTAGTTGATTTATGTTATTATTATTATTTTTTATTATTTTTTACATTTTGTTTAAAGTACAGACGCCATAATTTTTTAAAGATTAGTAATTTTGTTTCCTTCTCTGAATTAAAAATGAAGATTGTCATAAAAATATTGAGTTGCTATTCAATTTTTGTTTAAATAAAGATAAAAATGCTATTGGAGATTCATAAGATCAGTGGACAGTTTGGTCATAGCATGAAAATGTTAACAGAGATGTAAGTGACTGAAACTCAAGGTTGCACACATAATTTTAATGGCTAAAATTTAATGAAAATCGATGGTGTTTTGGTGGCCGCATATGAAGAATCTGATGTTTGTAACTTAGATGTATTCATGGTAATTTGTGTGGTTGCAAGATGAAGGTAATTTCACGGGGAAAAGTGCAACCATAAATCTTGATGAGTGGATTTGAGAATTGCAACTATGAATTTCATGGGTTGCGTAAAGTATGTTGGTGGCTAATTTCAAATGGAAGTTAAAGGTGAGTAAGGAGGCTACATGATGGTGGATATATAGCTGAATTTTTTATGATAAACAATGAAGAAGGTGGCTGAATTTTAGTGCGTGTTTCAATGGAGAGTGTGGTTCCATTTTAATGCAAATGAAGAATGTAGCTGAATTTTTTAATGGTAAAAATGTGAATTTCGTGGTTGGCGAATTGTTGTTTGAGGAACGTGAAAAGAATAAAACAATTGGTTACCCTAATTTCCATTCACTTTCTCTTTAAGTGTGAACTTGATGCTTGATCATGAAAGCCTACTACATGCTTGTGTTTGTTGACTTACTTTCTCTGTAGCACATGGCCGGGGACCATAGGTACGCATCATGGTTTTGATTGTTGATTTCCTATGCATCCCGAATACTAGCTAGGATTGTATGAGTTTTGTCATCCATGTAGCCTAGGGGGAATTGATTGATCTTCGACCCATATGCTCCAATGTACCCAATTCACTAGTAGAGACTGGATTCCGGGCTTAGAGGGGTGCTACCTCGTATGAGGTACCTTCCTAATAGGTAACCTGATCCCTGGACCTAGAAATCGAATTTCATGGACCATTTTTTTCTTAACTGGAGTCATTAAGGGGTTTTTGTTCTTACTTAATTTTCCCCATTTCAAAAAATAAAAATAAAAAGTATGTGGAGACTCCAAACAAAATCGTTCCTCATCGGGGATAGATTTTCCAAAACTTGAAAACCGTTTTTTCTCTCATTATCGTTTCAATTACAAGTCGCATTGATCGTGGATCAGGGGAGGGTCCACAGATGCCTATATTGAAATGCCTGTTGCCACCAGCCTTCATTAATAGTGACTTAATCCATAGAGATATATGACCACTTAAGGGTCTCACCCAAAGGTCAAAGTCTCTTGTTGATTTTGGCACAAACTCAATATCCTCTCAAGGTTGAGAGTCCATGCAGTATAGTAGCTTGGTGAATCATGACAATTGATAGCCTTGCATCATGATTCATTGTATCTCATGTCCAATGTGTATCACATATACTGGTGCACTCACAATGAGAAGCCCATCCCGACGACCAAGACAAGTTATTCCTCCAATTAAGAGGTGGTACATTATAGTCTTTACTAGATTATCTAAATCCATGAACCAACTGTGGACAACTTATCTACTTACAAGGAACTCATGATTTATATCTTCTGTGCAACTATAAATGCACCCAAATTACGTACAATGTAAAAGACATGGATTGAATGCTCAAATCAATGCCAATACACCAAAAGGATAGGAAGAGGATGGTTAAGTCTAACTTTGTTAATTCATATCTTACTTTTAGGGGCTCAATCCCAAAACAATCTATTGAAGACTTTGAGAAATCTGAAAGACCAAATTTGTCAATAATGAAGAACTAGTTGACCGGGGTCTTATTTCTCTTATGGTATATATAAACGATAAGAGTGACACATAGGAAAACCATGATGATGCTTCTCTAGTTGGTCATGAGCCCACAAATGAAAATAAACAACTTGTTAAAAACCTTATAGAACCACCAGTTGAGCCTTAATTGAGAAGATCTACTGGAAAGTGTATAGTTTTCACAAGGCATTGCTCTCATGAGTAGGTGATGATCGCTAATGGCCGGAGAGCCAGAGAATTATCAGGAGGTTATGACCCATGAGAGGAAACGAAAAATGTTTAAGAGCCATGCAAGATGATATGAAATCCTTACATGAGACCCATAGTTATGATTTGTTGAAGTTGCCTAAGGACAAGAGAACATTGAAGAACAAATGGGTTTTCAAATTGAACATAGAGGAAAATAACTCACAACTAAGGTACAAGACAAGGTTGGTTATGAAAGGATTTAGTTAGAAAAAAAGGTGTTGACTTCGAAGAAAACTTCTCAACTATAGTAAAGATGTCTTTGACCCAAGTTGTTTTAGGTACGGATGCCAATTTAAGCTTAGAGATCAAGAAACTTGATGTGAAGACTACATTCCTCCATGGTGACTTAAAAGGAGGAGATTTACATGGAACAACGTGAAAAGTTCAAAGTTTAGGGTAAAGAAGGTTTGGTATGCAGGTTGAAAAAAAGCTTACATGGGTTCAAGCAGACACTCAAACAATGGTACAGAAAATTTGAGTCATTTATAGAAGCTCATGGGTATAGTAAAACCACTTTTGATCATTGTGTATTTGTGAAGAAACTTTTTAATGATGATATTCTCTTGCTTTATGTTGATGACATGTTGATTGTTGGTCATGATACAAGTAAGATTGAGAAACTGAAGAATGATTTCAATAAATCCTTTGCCATGAAGGATTTAGGGTCAACTAAGTAGATTCTTAGTATAAAGATTACTCGTGATGGAAAGCAAAAATACCTTTGGTTATCTCAAAAGAGGTACATTAAGAAAGTCCCAAAGGGCTTCAACATAAGTAAGGCGAAACTTGTTGTATCTCCACTTGCAGGTTATTTCAAACACAGCAATAAACAATGTCCTACAAGTAAGAAATACTAAGAAGTCATGAATACAATGCCTTATGCATCTGCAATTGGTAGTTTGATGTATGTCATGGTATGAACAAGGCTTGATGTAACTCATGCAATTGGTGTTGTTAGTCAATTTCTTTCTAATCCTGACAAATAACATCGGATGATGGTTAAGTGGATTCTCAAATATCTCAATGGAACTTCTAAACTTTGTTTATGTTTTTGAAATGGAAAACCTATGTTAGATGGTTTCATAAACATAGATATAACTAGTGATATATTCAAGAAAGTCTATTTAGGGTTATTTGATAACATTTGTAGAGGGAGCAGTTTCATGGCAATCTAAACTATTGAAGTGTGTTACATTGTCCATTATAGAAGTTGAGTATATTGCAATTACAAAAATTTGCATAGAAGTCTTATGGATGAAGAAGTTTCTAGAAGAGTTGGGTGAGAAACAAAAGAAGTTTGTCATTTATTACGACATGCAAAGTGCAATCTATCTTAGTAAGAATTTTACTTTTCACTCATAATCAAAGCATATTGATATGAGGTATCATTGGATTCGAGATATGCTAGAGATGAAATTGTTGCAAATTGAAAAAGTTTATATTATTGATGATGGTTCAGATATGTTGATCATGACATTACTGAAAGAGAAGCTTGGAACTTTCAAAGAGATAGCCGATATAGGGGATTCCTTCTCCACATGAGAGTGATGGTGAGATTTTTTAGTGGCATTCTTCCTACGTGGAGGAGGACCCACTTCAATAAATAAATAAATAAATAAATAAATAACTATGAAACTCTATATATAAAATGGTATGCGTGTGTAGCTGCACACATAATGCACATAACTTGAGAAAAAAGAGAAAAGAAGGAGTGTAGGTTATTTGACCTTGTGTGAGCATAATCCAATTATGGTTCTTTCTCCTACTAGTGATTGTAGACCTTTAGTATTTTTTTAGAGAAGAATTGGTGCACCAATTATTTTCATAATGGAAGATTTTGATCAAACTAGGTCATGTGTGTGTGTGTGTCTATATATATATATATATATATTACCTATTTATTCTGCTTGACACAAAGAGAGAGAACAAGTTTATTTTATTCTGCTACTATTGTTGTATGTTTAGGATAGATTATTATTTGTGTAATCTTTCATACCAAGTGATATAAGAGGACAAACCATAGTTGAATTATGCGCACATAAGTCCAAATAACCCACACTCGTTTTTTTCTCTCATATCTCATTTCATATATTTTTTTTAATTTATTAAAGCGGCCCCCAACCTCCATGTGAGAGAGACACTACTCAACATTTCCTACAAATTTCCTACATAAATATATAGGGCATGTTTGGAATGTGTTTCCAAAAACTGTTTTCTATTTTTGAGAACATAAAACTCTCAAAAACATGTTTGGAATTGTTCCCTATCTTTTCAAATTTGTTCACTGTATTCTCAATTTGATGTTGTTGGAGAACAATTTGAAGTTGTTTTTCTTGTTTTCTACACTATGAACTAAACAAAAAGGCAAAAAAAAATAAAATAAAATTGGAGAACACAAAAAACTCATAGAGAATAAACCACAAACCCTCAAACCCTTAAGAAATGCATCATTCAACAAATTGAACCAAATCTCAAATCCAAACAAATAACAAACCCACAAACCCTCAAATTTGTGTTCTCAATTTTTTTTCCCCCAATTTCCTTCTCCAAATAAGAAAATAGACTGGTGACAATATTGGTGGTGGAGGATGGTGGCAACATTATAATCTCAACTTCACATGGGGCAACGAAGGTGGCTGAATATGTGTGTGTATGAGAGAGGGAGAAGAGAAAATGAGTGGAGAAATGGAGGTGATGAGAGGAGAAAAAGAGATAGGAGTATGGAAGCAACAACGATAAAAAAAGAAACAAAGAGATCATGAGAAAGATTTCAAAGAAAAAAGAAGAATGCTAAGTTGAAAAAAAAAAAAAATTGGGGTGAGAGGTAGGTATGCAAAAGTTTTTTTTTTAAATGAAAAATGAATAAAAAAAACAAATTTTATATTAAAAAATGGATACAATTTTTTTGAAAATTTTAAAAGTATGAAAATTAATTTAAAAATCTTATAAATTTTTTTATCTAAAATTATTTATATTAAAATATTTAGTTGATAAAAAAAAATATAATTTTACAAAAAAAAAAAAAAAAAGGTATTGAACAGGCTTTACATTTTTAGATTAATTTAATTGTCAAATTATTTTTTATGTCTAAAACACGTTTATTATTTTTTATTTTAAAAATTAGAATAATTGGAAAAAAATGTTGGAGGGATAAGGTTTGGTAGAAAATAAGAGAAAAAAAGGACAAATAGTTAAGAAAATTTTAAATAAATATATCCTTGTAAATTATAAATCATTGAATTAATAATATTTCTCACCCGTATTTAAAATAATAAAACATGTATGATTTTACATAATTATTAATATTTTCTTAAATATTTTCATGCAACGTTTCTACAATCAATTTAGAGTATCAACAAAAGTTTTAAATTTGAATGATAACTTTTTATCTTTTTATCTTTTTATCTTTTTATTAAAAAATCTAACCATTTATTGAAAGAGATCACCTTATTATTAATCCTCATTTAGTATGATATTTAGCTAGTTATAATTAAAATATTTCATCTTCTTATTTATTATAATTAAAATAAAATAAAAAAGTAAAAATATAATTGATTTCCCAATTAAATCTATCACCCTCTTACTTTATCTTTTGTTGAATTTTTTTTTTTCTGTATTTATATATTTTTTTAGAAATTGAAAGGAGATATCAAGAAAACACTAATTTTTTTAAAAAAAAAACTTTTAAACATGTTTTTTGTTTTACTTGTTCTATTTTTTTTTTATTAACTCAATCAAATATGTTTTTTTTTTTAAGAACAAAAACCGTTTTTCAGAATTCAGTTCTCAAACATTAATTTTGTTTCTAAAAACACTAAAATATGTTCTAAAAAAAATTATTTTTTAAAACATTTTTTAAAAACAACCAGAAAACAAACCCATAAGTTTTTTTTTATAAAAAAAATTAGCTATAAATATTTTTCAAAATAAAGCATGATAAGATTTAGGTCCGCTTCTTTGACATTCAAGTCAAAATTTTAGTTGTAAATACTTTTTCAAAAAGGAGAATTGTGTTTTGAGGTTAGTTGGGTTTGATAATTGGCCCAAAGTCTTATTATCACTCATATTTGAACTCAAAACTTAATAATAAAGTAAAATTGAGGTGAAAGTATTACTTTTCAAAAATCCCTAAAATACCCTTGATTGTCAAATAAAATAAACTAACCAATCACTTTCACCTCTTTCATTCTCTCTTTCACTCCCTTTCTCTCTCTCTCTCTCTCTCTCTCTCTATTCACCTCACCATTCTCTCACCTATTTATTAGTGGGACCAAGTTGAGTGATTTCCCAATCATTTTTCTCCAACAAATTGAATTTTTATTTTATTTCCTATATTTTAATTTTGGTAGGGAAAGTTTTAATGACATAGTTTGGTAAAAAAAAAATCGATAATTATCCTAATGCCAAGCTCATGTGGTTTACAAATCGTACAAAACCTATTAGAAATCTTGTACACCCCTTATATAGTTAGTACATTTGTCTTGTAAAATTAGTATAACACCCTTATACATTGTTGCAAATTTTATACACATGCATAAATAATGTATTCATATAGATGTGTGAACCCTATTTCCAATAGTTTGGTTTAGAAAATGCGGCAAGACTTAAAGAACAATTTTTTCTCCAAACATCATTAGTGGGATAAATATTCAAATTGTCATGTGCAAGTTAGATAAAGTGTATAAGATAGGTATGTGATTAAAGAATGTGTGACATGAGAGTGTGAGTGCTTGGGTGATAAGAAAAATAAAATGAGATTTTATAATTGATTAAAATCTTATACAAAAGGTAGTCTTGTACACCCCTTGTACACTTAGTACATTTCCCTTGTATAGTTAGTGTAATACCCTTGTACAATGGTGTAAATTCCATATCACTCATAAGTTATGTGTCCGTGTATGTGCGTTAACCATGTTTTCAATGGTTTGGTTGAGAACCAAGAAAGAACATTGCTAAAGCTACAAAAGGGAAATATGGAGTTACAAAATATGAATGATGAAATTTAAAAATAAGAGTTGAAACAATTATTGGGTGAGAGAATTTGAGTAGGGAAATTGTGCAATCCTTGGGTAATAAGAAGAAAGATGGAGAGTTTTTTAGAATCATTTCAAATCCTTAATAAATGGCAACCTTGTACACTTAGTGCATTTTCCTTGTACTAGAATAATGCCTTTGTACAATGGCACAAATTCTATATCCCTCCTAAGTTATGTGTCTGCGTAAATGTGTTAACCATGTTTCCAATGGTTTGGTTAAGAACCAAGAAAGAACATTGCTAAAATTACAAAAACGAAATATGGAGATACAAAACATAGATGATGAAATTTTAAAATAAGAGTTGAAACAATTATTAGGTGAGAGAATTTGAGTAAGGAAATTGTACAATCCTTGGGTAATAAGAAAAAATATGGAGATTTTTTCATAATCACTTCAAATTCTTAACAAATAGTAGCCTTGTACACCCTTATACACTTAGTACTTTTTCCTTGTACAATTAATATAATGTTATTACACAGTGATCTAAATTTCATATCCTTTCTAAGTTATGTGTCCGCAAGGTGTGTTAACCATGTTTCCAATGGTTTGGTTGAGAACTAAGAAGAACATTGCTAAAACTATAAAAAAACAAATATAGATGATAAAATTTAAAAATAAGAGTTGAAACAATTATTGGGTGAGAGAATTTGAGTAGAGAAATTGTGCAATCCTTGGGTAATAAGAAAAAAGATGGAGAGTTTTTTCAGAATTACTTCAAATCCTTAATAAATGATAGCCTTGTACACCCTTGTACACTTAGTATATTTTCTTTGTATAGTTAGTGTAATGTCCTTATATAGTGGT